>NW_026943822.1:12531268-12831268 GCF_035594765.1 Anolis carolinensis | reverse complement strand
TTGGAGGAGACTCCTTCTGCCAGGTCAATCATGGAACGGCACATGGTACAACCTTGTTCTCAGGCATGTTCTAGCTGGAAAAAAGCATTGCACATTTTTATAGGGTTTGACACAGCTTTTGGATAACTAAAAGGTAAAGGTTTCCCCTGACGTAAAGTCTAGCCGTGACCGACTCTGGGGGTTGGTGCTCATCTCCATTTCTAAGCCGAAGAGCCGGTGTTGTCTGTAGACACCTCCAAGGTCATGTGGCCGGCATGACTGCATGGAGTGCTGTTACCTTCCCGCTGGAGCGGTACCTATTGATCTACTCACATTGGCATGTTTTTGAACTGCTAGGTTGGCAGGAGCTGGGGCTAACAGCGGGCGCTCATTCCGTTCCCGGGATTTAAACCAGGGACCTTTCGGTCCGCAAGTTCAGCAGCTCAGTGCTTTAACACACTGCGCCATGACAGAGTAGTTCCCCAAAAGCGTTCTGAAAAAAGCAAAATGCCACAAAGGATCACCGAAGTCTGTTGCATGTTTTGGCCACTTTCCGCACTTTCCGCAGGGATGGTTTGGGCATACACATGTACAGCTGCAATCCTATCCCATGGCTGTGAGGGCCGTGGACAAGAAGGCCCCGATTTAGTGAGCCCTCCCTCTCTCCAAAACCTGTTGTGAATCAGATTACAACTCCCATCCCTCCCTAGGCTCCCTATGAAATCGCAGCTCTTACTGTAACCAAATATTTTCATTCAGGAATGGCAGTTTGCAACCGGCAACGGAGGAGATGCCTTCATTCATTCCCAGAAACTCGTGAAAGGTCCTTTGTTCGAGGCAGGAGCACCTGGAGAGGACGCTGCTCGAGGACCTGCCTCCACGGAGTCCGTGGCTCCAAGCAGCTGTCCTGGCCCATCCTGCGTGACCCGGAACCAGCACAACAGGGCAAAGGCATCTTCCCAGAGCCGCCAATAGCAGCTGGGAAGGATGCAGGTCACCTGTGCTGGAACAATCCCTCAGGATGGCATTCCAACTATGGTCAGCCGACAGGTGCAGCCAAAGAATTTTGGTTGATGTTCGGAATCCTTGGTGCACGTATGTCCTTGGAGGTGGTTAGAGGGCGTGACACCTGGCCCAGGGACAAGGCTCACTAGATGACATTAAAACATGAGTTACATTTTCTTCTTTATTCGTTTAGTCGTTTTCGACTCTTCGTGACCTCATGGACCAGTCCACGCCAGAGCTCCCTGTCGGCCGTCACCGTCCCCAGTTCCTTCAAGGTCGAGCCAGTCATTTCAAGGATACCGTCCATCCATCTCGCCCTTGGTCGGCCTCTCTTCCTTTTTCCTTCCATTTTCCCCAGCATCGTGATCTTTTCCAAGCTTTCCTGTCTTCTCATGATGTGGCCAAAATACTTCAGCTTTGCCTCTAGTATCCTTCCCTCCAGTGAGCAGCCACTGGGCATTATTTCCTGGAGGATGGACTGGTTGGATCTTCTTGCGGTCCAAGGCACTCTCAGGATTTTCCTCCAGCACCAGAGTTCAAAAGTGTCTCTCTTCCTTCGCTCAGCCTTCCTCATGGTCCAGCTCTCACAGCCATAGGTTACTATGGGGAATACCATTGCTTTCACTATGCGGACCTTCATTGCCAGTGTGATGTCTCTGCTCTTCACTATTTTGTCAAGGTTGGCCATTGCTCTCCTCCCAAGAAGGAAACGTCTTCTAATTTCCTGGCTGCTGTCTGCATCTGCAGTGATCTTCGCACCTAGAAATATAAAGTCTGCCACTGCCTTCACGTTTTCTCACTCTATTTGTTGTATCCCAGCCACAGGCTGGCCAGATACAGGATGATGATGAAAGGGATTCTGGTTTTGGGATTCAAGAGCAGCAGTCTGAGGCTGAAGCCAGCTCAGAGATGCAGTTTCAGTTTGAGCAGGATGAACTGCTGATTTCAGGAGAAACAGATAACAGTCAGGCTGACATTCTTCCCTTGAGAAATGAAGCGGGAGAAACTTCAGCTTTGGAAAATAATGAGGGAGACGGTTTAGCTCCAGGCCAGGTGCAAGATAACGGTAGCACAAGCAATGAGTTATCCAGAGAGGACCGTTTGTCTTGGATGGGTTCCCAGTTTCGTAGAAGTGAGCGTTTAGCACGCAAACGAGAGTCTAGCTGTGGGAAAAGGAACGCCTTCCTGAGTTGTTATTAAAGTGTGCTTTTGCAGATCACTCTTTGTCAGAGCAATTCATCGCTTCATCTATGTGGATGTGTTTCCTTGCCAGTGTTCTTGGATTCTTGGGCCTTGTTCTTTGGACTCTATGGACTAATAGCTTGCCTTATGGATTATTGCTCTTGCCATGCTCTTTGAACTGATGGACCTTATTGGATTATTGGACATTTATTTACCTTGTGATCTTATTGGACATATTAACTCTCTCACTACAACTTTGAATTACCTTTTGATTGCTTGCTTGATTTATATTCTGCTTTGCTTAATAAAAACCTCAAAGGACTACCTGTGTGTCTGACTGGGTATCTATAGCAAGGTGAACTTAGCCTGAGGTGCGACACTATTTGCCAGTTGTCAATCGGTCTGTTTGCCATGATCTTGGTTTTCTTGATGTTTAACTGTAACCCAGCTTTTGCACTTTCTTCTTTCCCCTTGGTTAGAAGGCTCCTCAGCTCTTCCTCACTTTCGGCCATCAGAGTGGTATCATCTGCTTACCTAAGATTATTTATTTATTTATTTATTTGCAGTATTTATATTCCACCCTTCTCACCCCGAAGGGGACTCAGGGCGGATCACATTATACACATACAGGGCAAACATTCAATGCCCATAAACACATCGAACCAAGACAGACAGACAAACAGACACAGAGGCAATTTAACCTTCTCCTATCTATTTTTATTTTTGAATTTGATCCGTAGCTGCTGCATTTCCCACCCTCGTCTTATACTCGAGTCAATAAGTTTTCCCAGTTTGTGTGGTAAAATTAGGTGCCTCGGCTTATATTTGGGTTGGCTTATACTCGAGTATATACGGTATGTCAATAAAATATATACAGTAGAGTCTCACTAATCCAAGACTCGCTTATCCAAGCTTCTGGATAATCCAAGCCATTTTTGTAGTCAATGTTTTCAATATATCGTGATATTTTGGTGCTAAATTCGTAAATACAGTAATTACAACGTAACATTACTGCATATTGAACTACTTTTTCTGTCAAATTTGTTGTATAACATGATGTTTTGGTGCTTAATTTGTAAAATCATAACCTAATTTGATGTTTAATAGGCTTTTTCTTAATCTCTCCTTATTATCCAAAATATTCGCTTCCAAAATATCCAAAATAAGCTTCTGCTGGCCCGTTTAGTTGGATAAGTGAGACTCTACATATATATATATATATATATATATATATATATATATATATATGAAGTAGCAATGAAAATAATGTTATGGTTGGGGGGTCACCTCAACATGAGGAACTGTATTAAGGGGTTGGTTGAGAACCACTGCTTTAGATCCACTTTCCTGTGTCTGGTTGTTTTATTTCATAGTGAGAGTTCAATGCCCAAACTGCATTCACCATCCCTCCAGAATTGGAATATCAAAGCCTGAAGCTCAGGGTTGGGTGCCAGGTGTTGTGACTGCATGCGCATTGTGTCCCATGCAACTGGAGGCTGTGACCTGTCCTTCACTGCAGTTTCTGAAGCCTTAGTGCTAATCCCGGCTGCTGCAGGAGCTCTAGAGCCAAAGCCAAGCAAGGTTCCTCCCTCCCATTCATGGAACCGGACTCCCAGGCCGCTCCCTTTAATTTCCCCTTTATCTCTTCCTCCCATCTTCGACCTGCCAGAACTTTCACATACCTGGAGCTGACAGCTTGGAAACTGGTGACTTTGATGTTGTAAAAGATATTTTATCTTCGGTAATTCCGAGCAATTCACATGTTATCGCGCAGAAGCTCTCGAGAAGCGGACAGCGCCTTTGTTCGTGGAGATCTGAGCAATTTGCAAGCTTTTCTGGGGAACAAGGCCCAATAAAGGGACCCAAGAGATGCGATCTGTCATCTCCATTGAGAGGGCTGGCTTCGGGATTACCGATAGTTTAAAGCATTAGCGGTGGGTACAAAAACAGGCCCGCCAAGGCGCCATATTAGCTCCAAAGTGGAGGAGGAAATGCTTTAGTGTTTGGTCATTTCATTAATCTGAACTAATGAAGTAAAAACTATTTTTGCACTTTCAACTCATTTTTAAGGGGCTGAAGTAGACTAAGAAAAAAGGAAGGAAATTCAAGGAGGAAAGCGAAACTGGGACATTTTCGAAGTGGCTGCGAAAAATGGGACTAATGGGGACTATCACTGCCAAATTGGGACAGTTGAAGGGTGTCACAATTTTTTATTTATTTATTTATTTACAGTTTTTATATTCTGCCCTTCTCACCCCGAAGGGGACTCAGGGCAGATCACATTATACACAAATAGGGCAAACATTCAATGCCCATAAACACATCAAACCGAGACCGAGACAGACAGACGCAGAGGCAATTTAACCTTCTCCTGAGGGGATGCTCGATTCTGGCCACAGGGGGGAGCAGCTGCTTCATCATCCACTCTGACGGCACTTCCTCATTCCAGGTCGTAAATTAGTTAAACTTGCCTTCCCACTTTTTTTTATAAGTGGTACCTTATTTCCTACTTGATAGATGCAACTATCTTTCGGGTTGCCAGGTCAGCAACGAGCAGGGGCTATTTTTTTATTTTTAATTGACGGGTGCTCACCCCGCCACGGGCTGGCCTCGAACTCATGACTTCATGGTCAGAGTGATTTATTGCAGCTGCTCAACAGCCTGCGCCACAGCCCAGCCCCTTCCAATTCCAACTAAAGCATTCTTTTCAAAGTCAACTTTAACATATCTGAGATTCATAAGCTCAAATATGAATTCTCCATTCTGTTGAAATTGTCCCCATGCTTGTGGATTTCAATGGCTTCTCTGTGTAGTCTGACATTGTGGTTATGAGAGTGGTCAAGCATTTCTGTGTTCTCAAATAATATACTGTGTCCAGGTTGGTTCATCAGGTGCTCTGCTAACTTCTCTGGTTGAATTAGTCTGCAGTGCCTTTCATGTTCCCTGATTTGTGTTTGGGAACTGCTGCGTTTGGCGGTCCCTATGTAGACTTGTCCACATCTGCATGGTATACGGTAGACTTCAGGATTGCTGTAGATTGGACTGCAAATTTGCCCTAAGTGACAGTTTTAAAAAGACTGAGCACCTCCTATCCGGAATTCAAAAATCTGAAATATTCCCAAATCTAAAAGTGTTTACATGGCCGGCTGAGAGAGTGGATGTTATTGTACGCTGACGATGGAGGCCCAGATCACTGCCATAAGTAAGCAGGCCTTTTTTCATCCTCGCCAGGCAAGGAAATTGGCATCCTACCTTTCGACAGAAGCATTGGCAACGGTAATCCATGCAACAGTCACCACTAGGCTGGATTATTGTAATGCCTTATATGCCGACCTTCCGAAGACAAAAACCCAGAAGATCCAAATGGTCCAAAATGTGGTGGCCAGGCTGCTAGTGGGATCATCTATAAGATCCCATATTACACCAATTCTGAAACAACTGCATTGGCTACCAATAGAACATCGGATCTCTTACAAGATACTGATCCTGACATTTAGAGCTCGAAATGGCCAAGGACCATTATATCTTAGGGACCGCCTCATTCCTTTTTTTCATCAGTGGTCACCTCGATCATCCCAGAAAAATCTCCTATTCGTACCGGGCCCTAGGGAGGTACACCTGGAAGCGACAAGGCGCAGAGCCTTTTCGACCTCTGCTCCAATTCTGTGGAACTCATTGCCTCCATATGTTAGAGCAATGTCGGAGTTGCGACCTTTTGGAAAAGCGCTCAAGACTTGGCTGTTTGGTTGTGCATTTGATTAGATCAGATCTAGTTTGCCAAATAGTCACTGTTTAATGTTTTTATGTTGAATGTTTTTATATTGTGGAATAATATTTTAAATTGTAAGTCGCTCGGAGCACTCTGGTGGAGAGCGACTAATTAAGAAATAAAGTGAAGTGAAGTGAAGTACTAACTCACTTTTTCATGAACCACTGGCAATCATATTTGAGAATTCCTTGAGAACAAGAAAAGTTCCAGCAGACTGGAAGAGGGTCAATGTTGTCCCTTCTTCAAGAAGGGAAGAAAAGAGGACCCAAATAATGACCAATGTCCAGCTTGACATCAATACCAGAGAAGATTCTGTAGCAGATCATGAAGAAGGCAGTCTGAAATCACTTAGAAAGGAATGCTGTGATTACTAAAAGTGAACATGGATTCCTCAAAAACAGATAATGCCAGATTAACCTTATCTCTTTTTTTGATAGAGTTACAAGCTTGGTAGATGCAGGGAATGCTGTGGATGTAGCATATCTTGATTTCAGGAAAGCCTTTGACAAAGTCCCCCTTGACCTTCTAGCAAGCAAATTCATCCAATATGAGCTAGGTAATGCTCCTGTTAGGTGGATCTGGAATGGGTTAAGTGACCAAACCCAAAGGGTGCTTCTCCCCAATGGTTCCTCTTCTTCATCCTGGAAAGAAGAGACTATTTGGTGTCATAAGGAGAGTTCTCTTCTGGGCCCAGTTCTGTTCAGGATCTTCATTAATGACTTGGATGAAGGTTTAGAGGGCATGCTTATCAACTTTGCAGATGGGACCAAATTAGGAGGGAGAGCTAATAGTCCAGAGAACAGGATCAGGATGCAAAATGAGCTCAACAGATTAGAGAGATGGCTGGCCAAAAATAACACAAGAGAAATGTAGGATACTTCACTTAGGCAGAAAAAATGAAATGCAAAGAGACAGGATGGGTGACATCTGGCTCCACCACAGAGTTACATGTGAGAAAGACCTTGGGGAACAAGCTGAACGTGAGCCAAGAGTGTGATGCACAGCTAAAAAGGCCAATGGGACTTTGGGCTGCATCCAAAGGAGTCTAGTGTCTAGATGGAGAGAAGAAGTCATGGTGCCTCTCTATTCTGCTTTGGTGAGACCTCTTCACCTGGAATCACATTGTGTCCAATTCTGGGCCCTACAGTTCAAAAGAGAGATTGACTCTAAGCTAGAAGGTGTCCAGAGGAAGAGGACAACCAGAGCCGGCCCTAGGTATTTTTCAAGTGTAGGCGAACAGAATTTTGGCGCCCCCCCCCCCAAACCAATCACTGAAAAATAAAAGCGTTGGATAAGCGAAAATGTTGGATAATAAGGAAGTATAAAGGAAAAGCCTATAAAACATCAAATTACATTATGATTTTAAAAATTAAGCACCAAAACATCATGTTTTACAACAAATCAATAGAAAAAGCAGTTCAATACATGGTAATGTTATGTAGGAATTACTATATTTGCAAATTTAGCACTAAACATTGAACAGGGATATAGGGCAGTGTGGACTTAGATAACCCAGATAGCTCTCAGTATTAAAAAAAACCCCTCTAAAATCAGGACAATAAATAAAGAACAACACTCTGAAAACAGAAGAAATCCAGACAGTAAACAATCAGGGACAGCTAACACCTCCTAAAAAAAGATTCTCCCAGGCAAGAAGAAGCCAGGCCTTGAAGCCACAGGGCCATTAAATGCTAATCAAGGTGATTAATTACAACATTCACACCTGCTTCAAAGAAAAGTTCTTTCTCCCACCCTGGACCTTCTACAGATATATAAACCCCACATACCTAGCTTCCAGGTTCCTACAGACCTCACAATCTCTGAAGGCCCCAAAGGTGGGCTTGCGTGGTGCGAAGGTGGGTCTGCGCTGGCCGGAAGGCCCGAAAGAGAAGGAGGTGGAGAGTGGTGCCCTCCTCCCAGGACGATGGTGCCCCCGGGACGATGGCGCCACAGGCAAATGCCTATTTCGCCTTATGGTTGGACCGCCTCTGAGGACAACCCAAAGAATCAAAGGTCTGGAGACCATGAATAATCCCTCTGAGAAACGTCTTGCAGTTTAGCCTCAGAAGAGAAGGTTGGGATGAGACATGAGAGCCATGTATAAATATGTAAAAGGATATCATAAGGAAGAGGGAGCAGACTTGTTTTCTACTGCACTTAAAACTAGGATTCAATGGAGCCATGGATTCAAATAACAGGAAATGAGATTCCACCTGGACATTAGGAAGAACTTCCTGACTATAAGAAGAGCTGTTCTACTCTCTTCCTCGGAGTCTGGTGGAAGCTCCCTCCTTGGAAGCTTTTAAACAGAGGTTAGATGGCCATCTATCAGGGTGTTTTGTTTGTGCTTTTCCTGCATGGAAGAAGAGGATTGGACTACATGGTCTTCCAACTCTATGATTCTATAGAATCATAGAATAGTAGAGTTGGAAGAGACCTCATGGGCCATCCAGTCCAACCCCCTGCTAAGAAGCAGGAAATCGCATTCAAAGCACCCTGACAGATGGCCATCCAGCCTCTGCTTAAAAGCCTCCAAGGAAGGAGCCTCCACCACACTCCGGGGCAGAGAGTTCCACTGCAGAACAGCTCTCACAGTGAGGAAGTTCTTCCTGATGTTCAGGTGGAATCTCCTTTCCTTTAGTTTGAAGCGTCCTAGTCTCCAGGGCAGCAGAAAACAAGCTTGCTCCCTCCTCCCTATGACTTCCACTCACGTATTTGTACATGGCTATCATGTCTCCTCTCAGCCTTCTCTTCTGCAGGCTAAACATGCCCAGCTCTTTAAGCCGCTCCTCATAGGGCTTGTTCTCCAGACCCTTGATCATTTTAGTCGCCCTCCTCTGGACGCTTTCCAGCTTGTCAACATCTCCCTTCAACTGCGGTGCCCAGAAATGGACACAGTATTCCAGGTGTGGTCTGACCAAGGCAGAATAGACAGCCATTTTATCACTGATAGCAGATACATATCAGATGGAACGCCTTTGATATGGCACTAATAGCCGACTTGTGCCATTTCACCCATTCACATGATCATACTTCTCCACATCCTTGGATAAAGGACACTCAATCTGTACTTAGTCAAATCCAGAGCTTGGAAAAGTTTTTGTTTGTTTTTTTCGTGTCAGGAGCAACCAGAGTTGCTTCTGGAGTGAGAGAATTGGCCGTCTGCAAAGACGTTGCCCAGAGGACGCCCAGATGTTTTTGATGTTTTACCATCCTTGTGGGAAGCTTCTCTCATGTCCCCGCATGGAGCTGGAGCTGATAGAGGGAGCTCATCCACGCTCTCCCCGGGTGGGATTCGAACCTGGCAGCCTTCAGGTCAGCAACCCAACCTTCAAGTCACAAGGCTTTTATCCCCTAGGCCACTGGAGGCTCCTTGGAAAAGTTACCCTTTGGCCATGTAAGCTGAGGAACTTTGGGGCATGTTTTGCAACAAGAAACTTTTCTAACCTTTAGGTCCCAAACCAAGTCCTGTCATGGCAAGCATCATCCTGTCCTTTCGTACGCAGGCTTACCCCAGATGTGCTCAAGCTTTGTGATTGGCTTGCTGCGCCTATCTTGTTTGCATAATCGGAGCAAAACCCTGGAACGATAACAGCCTTGATCACGTTCTGCATAATGAATTCTGACTTGTTTCTCCAAACGTCCGCGCCGTGACTCAGTCTGAAGGCAGTGACGCAATCCTGAAGGGAATCGTTAGCTTTGTCGCTCCATTACTTTTGGTTAACCTCCAGCGTTGGCCCCGGGGGTGGATGGTTGTATTGTTGCCATGGGTGTGCTTGGCCTTCCTTGCCTCACATACCACTGATCTACATGTGTGAATTCTAACATCCACATTCTTTCGGGGGATACCTCACCAAATCTGATTAGTGCAGCTAAGCCTTCCTGCCATGTAACCAACTAGGTCAGGGAAGGACCATCTGCTTCCCATTAAGCGATGGAGGCCGGGGCTACAACAGGCGACAAAACGGAGAGACTCCTTTCGGGCAATCTCCCCGGTTAGGAAACTAGTGCAGTGAGAGTCTTCCTTCCGAATGCAATCCCTTCCCCGGACAACCCCCGAAACACCTGGCCAGGGATGGAGGACCCTTGGCTTCCCAGGTGTTTTGGATGACAACGCATGTGATTCCTTATCGCCGGCCATTCTGGTGCTGGTGGATGGGAGTTGTAGGCTAAAAACACCCAGAGGACCGGCACGTTCTTCCGATCCATAGCCTAGGCCTTTTTACGACCGACTACAGTCACGATCCAAGGCCCAACTGTGACCACTCCAAAACAGCATTTTGTGCCTGGAGCCAAAAAAAAATTATACCGCATATACTCAAGTATAAGCCGACCCGAATATAAGCCAAGGCACCTAATTTTACCACAAAAAACTGAGAAAACTTATTGACTCGAGTATAAGCCGAGGGTGGGAAATGCAACAGCTACTGGTAAATTTCAAAAATAAAATTAGATACCAATAAAATTACATTAATTGAGGCATCAGTGGGTTAAATGTTTTGAATATTTATTGAAAATATTCAAAGAAAAACAGTAAACTAACTCTATAAGTGGAAAAGCAACAATAACTTTATAATAATAATAATCATCAACAACAGCTTCATTTGTTCCCTGCCCTATCTATCTCCCCCGGGGACTCAGGCCGGCTTCCAACATAGTAACAGGCAAACATATAATGCCTACATAAATAATGCAGGGCTAGATATAGATCTATCATTATATATACTAATTTCACATGTGTATTTCCCCCTGAAACCTTTGCAAATCCTCTCAAAACAAAGTCCCCCTAAAAACAACTTTGTCCTCTTTTCTCCTGCCCTTTCCCACCTCTTTTCTTTCTCCCTTTTTCAAACTCTAAAGGCTTTTTAAAACTTCTCTCCCCCTCCCAAAAACCCACCTCATTTTTGTTTCCTTAGGAATAAAAAGAAATACACACCTTCTGTTGCTCTCTTTTCCCTCCTTCCCTCCCTTTGGACTCAAATGTTCTTGTAATAATAATAGTAGTAGTAGTAGTAGTAGTAGTAATAATAATAATAATAATAATAATAATAATAATAATAATAATAATAATAATAATAATAATAATAATGAATCGTGCAAATTTGCAAGAATATCTTTTTTCCTTCCCCTTCTACCCATGCAATCTGGTTTCTCTCACATTCTCCTTTCACTTTTGAAAACATTCGCTTCTTGTCTCTGTCTCTCTCTCTCAAAAGAATAAGATAACCAGCCTGGGAGGAGAAGCGAAGAAGGGAGGTTTTGGAAAAGAAAACATACTGTGGCCTCCAGGCTCTGCTGCTGGCTTGACCTTGATCCGAATATAAGCTGGGGAAGGCTTTTTCAGCTCATAAATAAGGGCTGAAAAACTCGGCTTATCTTCGAGTATATTCGGTATGTACTTTTCAGCATGGGATGCATTTTGTGCTTGCTGCCGAGAGAATGTTTAGAACGGATTCATCTATGTTGCCACCTCCGCTAAAACATATTGCGAGAGTATCCTGCAGTGTGTGCATATAACACTTCATTCTGATCTCAAGAGGGTAAGGTCCATCACTTTACACAGTATTACTCCCTC
This sequence comes from Anolis carolinensis, assembly GCF_035594765.1. Taxonomy (NCBI): domain Eukaryota; kingdom Metazoa; phylum Chordata; class Lepidosauria; order Squamata; family Anolidae; genus Anolis; species Anolis carolinensis. Next base: position 12,819,758 of record NW_026943822.1, on the reverse strand, counting down.
ATCCATTGACTTATTATCTACTGGCATCTTCCAGGGTGCTTTGCTTTAATGGCAGTGGGTTGAGCTAGATGGCTTTTGTGGTCTCTTCCAGCTCTTAAGGTTTTATGATCTCGCCCAATATGGATGAGTACTATTCTGTAATAAGTTTGGTGACTTTATTGTCTCTTTTACTTCCTCCCATCGTTTATTGTGTTTCTCCTTAACCATCGCAATGCCCCCCTTGTAACAAGAAGGGAATCTTCCTTGGAATAACTACCCAGCATTTGTCATTCATCTCCTCCTCCTCTGTGCTGTAATCTCATTTGGGTTGAATGTATTGTTTTTCCTTCCATTATTTATAAAATGAGGTCATTTATATTGAGTATTGGAGCTTGACGGGCCTCTCCCCTTCACCCTTCGTGGGCTGAGAAAGAGAAAGGTTTTTGGCTGGGCCCTGGACAGGTGCCCAATTGAATATCTCAAGTTACTTCATTTATAAACAGAATACTAATGTTATGGAGCAATGCTTCAAACTCTGCATTTATAATGCCTGGGTTTTCTTCCCATCCGAAGCAGAGGCATTAAGTGTCAGTTGGTTAAATGAGTGCTGCGTTGTTCTTGTATTGAAAGAAATACAACTGAACAAGAATCTGACAAACAAACTAAAATTAGCAACCTGTCACCATTCCTAAACAAAACATATAACAAAAAAATGACTGTTCTATGATTCTATATCAAGCATGGGCAAACTTGGGCGTTTTGGACTTTAACTCCCACAAGTTAGGAATTGTGGGAGTTGGAGTCCAAAACACCTGGAGGGCCCAAGTTTGCCCATGCCTTTTCTATATGTATATACTGGTAGTTTTTTATTCTAGTCTTCATGTTAAGATGTCATTCCAAGGACTAACATGAGAACTGGGTGGGTCTAATTACAGTAGAGTCTCACTTATCCAACATAAAGGGGCCAGCAGAATGTTGGATAAGCGAATATGTTGGATAATAAGGAGGGATTAAGGAAAAGCCTATTAAACATTAAATTAGGTTATGATTTTACAAATTAAGCACCAAAACATCATGCTATACAACAAATTTGACAGAAAAAGTAGTTCAATACGCAGTAATGCTATGTAGTAATTACTGTATTTACGAGTTTAGCACCAAAATATCACAATGTATTGAAAACACTGACTACAAAAATGTGTTGGATAATCCAGAACATTGGATAAGTGAGTGTTGGATAAGTGAGACTCTACTGTACCTCTGTTTGAATTAATAAAAGAAATAAATGAAAACCAAATCACAATAAAGTAGTCATTTAACAAGAAACCCATGCCTATTGCAGCTTGCCATATTGACAGAAATGATAAAGGAAAAGGCCATCAATACACCCATCAGTTCACCCATCAATACACCCATCAGTTCAGGAATGCCAGGCATCCCCAGCAAGCAGCTGACCGACCTTCTTCTAATATTAAATTACAATATACTCTCCTGCAATTCAAAACCATTAGACCTGGTTGTAGACATCTCGCAGTACGGTTATTAAATTCGATATTCATGTTGAGTTTATCAGACTGGAGATATGTGTGCCATCCATACTTCAAATCATTCAATTATGGCAGTGGCCTTTTTTTTATATGTAAAATCTTGTCCAAACATGAGGACTCAAGTCTTTTCAAATATGAGGAATCTTTCCAGTTTGCAAAATAGTCTTTGCTGCAAAGGCAATAAAAGTCCACCCTCAAAGCATCTGTAATAGAGAGCTGACAGGCCACCCATCCCCAGTACTCGTCCCACTTTTGTCTTTTTTAGTTGTTTCATAAATCACTCTTATTGTTATTGCATTCATAACCATTCTCTGTTGTGTTCTCTGCTGAAATATGAGAAATACAGAAGCAGCAACTAGCCACAACTGAGGACCCACGGCACAATAGAAAGAATGGTCCCAAAGGGACAACAGATGTGAGAAGTATCCAGAAAATGTGAATAATCTGGCAAAGCATTCTGCACTGATAATTTCCACTTTCCTTTCAGAATTATTGAGTTTTTATTTAAAATCACCAAGAGAGTATTGAATGGATTACCACCGAAGATAACCTCTATGCCTATGTCAGTGTGATATGAGAGCATTCAGTAGTTGGCATCCTGTTAGTAGCACATGCGTGTATCTCATTGCATCTATGTATGCCCTTTTTGGGTCACATTAGAAGTTGATAATCCCTTCCTACCATGAATTATCATACAACCTTTGAAGACATCCAGCCATTCTGTGTTTCATTAGGAATGGGAAGGAGCAGAGAACCTTCTGGTTATGTCCCATTAACCAGGTGCAAAATTATTCCAGCAGAGGATTCGGGTGGATCTCAGCACGGAGCTCATCCTTTTGCATCTGGTGACAGGTAGACAACAAGTTGCTTCTCTGATCCTTCTCACACATGGAATGGTTGGGTTTGTGTGGCTTTTGAGCTTTATTCTAAGTCCAAACGCTCATGCAGCTAAGCCTTTTGTAGAACTGTATGCAGAACTTAGGAAATCTTAAATAAATAAACTATTTGTTATGGACTGCAGCCATTACATTCAAACACAACCTTCAAGGTATGTCAACATTAACATACATACCTGGCTCCATATTGCTGGCAACGAACACCAGCTGCTATGGGATATACTTCAGAGAAAGGGAAGCAACTACCGCTGAGTTTTCCTGTTGTTGTTTATTCGTTCAGTTGGTTCCGACTCTTCATGACCTCCCTGTTGGCCGTGGCCATCCCCAGTTCCTTCAAGGTCAAGCCAGTCACTTCATGGATACCATCCATCCATCTTGCCCTTGGTCGGCCCCTCTTCCTTTTTCCTTCCATTTTCCCCAGCACCATGATCTTCTCCAAGCTTTCCTGTCGTCTCACGATGTGACTAAAGTACATCATCTTTGCCTCTAATATCCTTCCCTCCAGCGAGCAGTCGGGCATTATTTTCTGAAATATGGACTGAGTTTTCCTAGCTGACAAAAACCATGTGCAATCCATGGGGTCGCCATAAGTTAATGGAAGATTTGAGAGCAGTAGTACAACTCTCCCCTTCTTTTAAATCCTTGCAGTTTTTCTGTTCTGTCACGCGCTGGGCCTGTAACTATTGTCTTTTTGTATAGGACGTATACTTTATGCCCAGCGGGAAGCCAGGGCTCCTAAAGAGAAGTTCTTGAGGATTTCCCTGAAGAAGGATGGCCTATTGAGTCTTTAATGAAATAACAAAGTCTTTATTGATGAACAAATAATAAATCTTCAAGGAGTCAAATAACACTTCAAGGTTTCCTTAATAAACTGTTGGCCCTTTGAGTCTTGTCCCCAAGGGACAGGCGATTGGCTTTGGATAACTGTGAAAACCCTTTTATAACCTCTCCCAGGCTGTCTATCAATATGGGCTTAGCTGATGCTGATTCCAAATGCGTCTGGGGATCGAGTGGACCTACCAACCAAGGCTTGCAGATGTTTCAGCTAGGGTTCCGTGGATCTGTAATTCTGTTCTCTCTTTGAGTCTTTAGAAACTTAGGGCTGTTTCCCTCAGGAGCTGTGAGGCTGAGAAGCTGTAAGCTCTCAGCCAGAGCTTTTGGGACTTTCCCCCTGGAATTTCTGTTTCTGTTTCCTCAGATGTTCTATATCCCCGGATGTTCTTGAAATATGAAGCTTTTATACGGGACGAGCCGGTCTACGTCCTATAGCTTAGCTTCCTTAAGAGAGACTGACTTAAAAATGGCTCATTCCCTCCCAGAGCCCTGAACAAGGGGAGGAACCAAACTTAATGATGATTGACAGGTGGCCTGTCCTATGATTGCAAACATTTGCAGCAAGAAAATAAAGTCAGAGCTTCTGGTACAGCTGTACCAGCACATTTTCTTTGTGCCACTGCAATAACCATGTTGGCATCCCATGCACCGTCTTTTTCCTTGCTAAGGCCCTGAACTTGGTGTTGTTCCAGGACTTTATAGGGGGGAATGTAAATAAATAAGCACCAAAAGAATATTTCGGAGGAATAGCTGCAAACTGGGCTTTTTTTCTTTGCAAGATTAAAAAAAAGGTAAAAACAACCCAAAACTTTGAGAAAAGTGTCTTAGCAGAAATGTCAGCTCTTGGCTCCGTACTCTCGAATAGAGGCTCCTCCACATTGGCCTGAAGGCCCAGCATGAACCTGGATTGTTGCCTATGACATAATATTCCCTCATCGCATATGAAATCTCAAGACATAATGATCTGGAACAGCAAGATAGCAGAGATAATTGGTTAAGATATGTGCCTCTCCTTTCAATTAAAATAAGATGAAAGCCTTTTTTGCTCTGCTAGTTTTTAATATGAGCAATATTAGCTGCATCTGAGACCCATTTGCGAGGGTAACTGATCGTGTGCGTGTGTATATACCTTGCGTTGAGATGCCTTGTAATTTAGTGTGCCATACAATATATATGCGGCTCATTAAAGGAAGATGCTAACCACATCTGAAAAATAAATTGCCCCATTTGCTATGATGAGATTTTTGCTGCTCAGGTCGGTTTTTGTAGGGACAAGTGGGATCAGGAGGGCAGAGGAGTGCTCCTTTTGCAATTACCCCCTTGTTGTATAACAGAGCCGGCCCTACAATTAGCAAGAAGGAGACGGCCGCTTCAGGAGCGGACTTGGTGTCATGGAAGGACAGCAAATGGACAATTATTTAACATATTTTTGTTGTGTTTTTACAACAAGAGAAGAGAAACTTGTGAGGTTTGTTGACTCATGAGCCAGAATAATATGGCTGGCTTTAGGTACAAAAGACTTCTCTGAATGTACAGTAGAGTCTCACTTATCCAACATTTGCTTATCCAACATTCTGGATTATCCAACGCATTTTTGTAGTCAATGTTTTCAATACATTGTGATATTTTGGTGCTAAATTCGTAAATACAGTAATTACTACGTAACATTACTGAAGACCTGGTGGTGTCGGCAGGTTTTTGAGTAATTACAAGGGCTATCCAGAAAGTAGGCTACGTTTTGGATTTTAAAAAGATCAAAGTATAGGATAAATCATTTACTACCGTGTTTCCCCAAAAATAAGACAGTGTCTTATATTAATTTTTGCTCCCAAAGATGTGCTAGGTCTTATTTTCAGGGGATGTCTTATTTTTCCATGAAGAAGAATTCACATTTATTGTTGAACAAAAAAAAATGAACATTTATTATATACTGTGCAGTAGTTGTCATCACAAACCAGCATAACCAGACAAAATGTGAATCCTATCAAGAATTTCTTGTTACTACCATTATTTCCATGTACAACACTCTATGGTACGTACATTTACCGATCCTGCATGCTCTGGTGTTCTGTTCAGCAGGCATGCTTCCAAACAAAAACTTTGCTAGGTCTTACTTTCAGGGGAGGCCTTATATTTAGCAATTCAGCAAAACTTCTACTAGGTCTTATTTTCTGGGGATGTCTTATTTTAGGGGAAACAGGGTATATGCAGCTGAAATACACATCCCAAAACTACAATCTCATGTAATCCCCATTTAAATTTAGCCACGTTTCTTATAGATAAATGAGTTTGAAAAGTACTGCACCAGTAAATTTGCTGCCTCTCTCCTCCGTTTCCAACAATGGGGGCATGGCTGGCAGCGCAGCGTTTTGGCTACGCTGCAGGAAGGTAGAAGGGGGAAGAGCTGACGGCACAAGCGGGGAATTTACTGGAGCAGTACTTTTCAAACTCATTTATCTATAAGAAACGTGGCTAAATTTAAATGGCGATTACATGAGATTTTAGTTTTGGGATGTGTCTTTTAGCTGCATATGGTAAATGATTTATCCTATACTTTGATCCTTTTAAAATCCAAAACGTAGCCTACTTTCTGGATAGCCCTCGTACATTGGAATACCGCCGATTTCTGGGCCTGAATATATTGCACAAGATTTCCCTAGCCTAAAATGATACATTTTAATATATTGGGTTTATGGTTCCCGTCCCCTTGATCTGGTCGTGTAAGTGTTAGTTATTGTTATAATTGTATTATTTTATTTTGTTTAATATTGTGTTATTATGTTGTTATGTAATGTTTGTGTTGTTTTTATGACTGTAAACTGCCCTGAGTCCCATCCGGGAGATAGGGCGGTATATAAATAAAGTTTTATTATTATTGACACAACTATGTTGTATGACACAGCAAACAAGATAGATATGCTGGATTTCGTATCACAAAATCACAAGTCGAACACTTCCCAAGTGTCTAGGACTGTGTGATGTATTTTCAGATGATGCGCGCAGATCCCAGTAGGGGGGCCTTTTGCAGTTGGCATCTCCATTTCTAAGCCGTTGTCCGTAGACCTCTCCAAGGTCATGTGGCCGGCATGACTGCATGGAGCGCCATTACCTTCCCGCCGGAGCGGTACCTATTGATCTACTCACATTGGCATGTTTTCCAACTGCTAGGTTGGCAGGGTGGCTTGTTGTGAGTTTTCTGGGCTAAGATCAGGACAGTAAATAAAAAACCACACTTTGAAAACAAGGGAATTCCAGATATGAATCAATCAGGGCCAGATAACACCTCCCAACAAAGGATTCCTCCAGGCAGGGCGCAGTCAGGCCTTGAACCTGCAAGGCTTTTCCATTCTAATCAAGGTGGCCAATTGCAACATTCAAATTTGCCTCCAACAGAGAAGGGTTCAATGTATGGTCTAAGGCTTGGATAAGTGAGACTCTACTGTAGCATTACATGAGAGAGGGAGTCAGTGCTTCTTTTAGTTTCTCCCCATATGGACTTAAGATCTTGCCTTTCTCTCCTTTACTCAGAATGGGATGGTTCCTTTTCTAATAGGTGTTAAGATACAGTATTCACATTGACCCATGGATAGGTCAACTGAAGTTGTTTTTGTTGATTTCTTGACTAGCCTTATGAAGGCTAGCTTGTTGCATGGAGTTCTCGTTACCACTAAGTATCACACAGGAATATCAATTGTGGCCAATGTGAGCACTGTAGTGTTCCCATAATGCCTGCCCACTTTTCATTTTCTTCTCAGGCAATTTCTCACATTGGGTTCCACCAATCAGAGTTCAGGAAAGAACTGGTGTGTGTGGGCCTGGGATCTATAGTCGAAAAGGCAATTTTTCCGAGCACTGACCGGGATAGACTAATTTGAGGCTGGGTTCCTTCCAGACTACCCAGGTTGCTGTTTTCAAACTTCCTGACACTCTGTGTAGAATTGCTGAGGTCATTAATCACTGTGCTACTTTCCACTCCAGCTTGGACCTGATCCTGTTACAACTACGCAAGCTTGCATTGCCCAAGTAACTTTCCCGATACTAACATCTGTAGATGAGAGAGAGAGCTAGCAAGCTATACTGAATGGAAGACAGACCTCACGCCAGAAGAATGTAAATTAAATGCACCAAGAGGTTACAAGGAACCGGGGGGGGGGGGGGGAATTAATAATAATCGACCCAGCTTGCTAACCTTTGGTCTTACTCAGGCATTCCCATTAATCTAAACAATGAGCATTGATGAAGAAAAATGATGTTGTGATGGAATGCTGTGGCTGGAGACTAATCAAAAGGGAAACAACTCTCTGGGTTTTATTTTTAACCAACATGGAAACCTTGTCAGGGTACCTCTTCAAGAGAACTTGACTCTTGCCAGTCTGGGTTTGGATCCAGTGGGGTAAAGGAAGACCCCAGGAAAATAGGTCATTTCTCAGACCCACCAGATGGGTCTTTAGATCTAAGACTGGAGTATAGATCTAAGACTTCAGTCCCATCATCTCAGCCAGACCCTATGGGATTGGATGGAAGGCCCTGTTCTCTCTCATTCCCACCAACCTAGCTGGAGATGGAGGTGGGACCGAGAGAAGGAAGGGCCTCTCCTGGAAGGGATCTCAGGGCCTCTAAATCCAAAATTATGGTCTTTGGAAAAAACAAGAAGTGGTACACTTGGACCCTAAATGGTGTACACTTGGAACAAACTAATAGCTACAAATATCTAGGCATTATGTTTTCATCATCTGAGTCAGGATGAAGGACTTGATGAAGCTTTCTGTCAACAGCTGACCAAACAGGCACAAAGAAGAGATAGCTTTCAGGATAAAAAGGCTTACTCTGATTATGGTGGATCTTTCTTGTCCTTGCAAGAGGACTGTCAGAAGATCATTTCTGTTAGGGGACCTAAAATTAGATCGTAATGGATGTAAATATCTGTGTCGAAGTTTGGCACCATGGACCTTGTTTAAAAAAACAAGGGAGTTAATGATGGATGGGAGTTTTTCAAAAGTGAAATACTCAAGGCGCAAATGCAAACAGTGCCAACAAAGAAGAAAAATAAGACAAGTGCAAAGAAGCCAGAATGGATGTCCAAAGAACTTCTGACTGAGCTAAAGCTCAAAAGTGACATGCACAAAAAGGAAGAAAAAGGAGGCGATAGGGCCACTGCAAGGAGAAGATGGGGTGATGGCGACAGGGGACAGGGAAAAGGCAGAACTGCTTAATGCCTTCTTTGCCTCGGTCTCCTCACAAAAAGAAAGCCATCTTCAACCTCAGCAACATGGAATGGATGAAGGATTGGGGGAAATCCAACCCCAAATAGGGAAACAAGTTGTCCAGGAACACCTGGCCTCTCTAAACGAATTCAAGTCCCCAGGGCCAGATCAGCTACATCCAAGAGTATTGAAGGAACTAGCGGAAGTTATTTCAGAACCACTGGCAATTATCTTCGAGAGTTCTTGGAGAACGGGAGAAGTCCCGGAAGATTGGAGGAGGGCGAATGTGGTCCCTATCTTCAAGAAGGGGAAAAAAAACGACCCAAACAATTACCGTCCGGTCAGTCTCACATCGATACCAGGCAAGATTCTGGAAAAGATCATCAAGGAAGTGGTCTGCGAACACTTAGAAACGAATGCGGTCATTGCTAATAGTCAATACGGATTTACCAAAAACAAGTCATGCCAGACTAATCTGATCTCTTTTTTCGATAGAGTTACAAGTTAGGTCGATACAGGGAATGCTGTGGATGTAGCATACCTGGATTTCAGTAAGGCCTTCGACAAAGTCCCCCACGACCTTCTGGCAAACAAACTAGTAAAATGTGGGCTAGACAAAACTACGGTTAGGTGGATCTGTAATTGGCTAAGCGAACGAACCCAAAGGGTGCTCACCAATGCGTCGTCTTCATCATGGAAAGAAGTGACAAGTGGAGTGCCGCAGGGCTCCGTCCTGGGCCCGGTTCTGTTCAACATCTTTATTAACGACTTAGACGAAGGGTTAGAAGGCACGATCATCAAGTTTGCAGACGACACAAAACTGGGAGGGATAGCTAACACTCCAGAAGACAGGAGCAGAATTCAAAACGATCTTGACAGACTAGAGAGATGGGCCAAAACTAACAAAAGGAAGTTCAACAGGGACAAATGCAAGATACTTCACTTCGGCAGAAAAAATGGAAATCAAAGATACAGAATGGGGGACGCCTGGCTTGACAGCAGTGTGTGCGAAAAAGACCTTGGAGTCCTCGTGGACAACAAGTTAAACATGAGCCAACAATGTGATGCGGCAGCTAAAAAAGCCAATGGGATTCTGGCCTGCATCAATAGGGGAATAGCGTCTAGATCCAGGGAAGTCCTGCTCCCCCTCTATTCTGCCTTGGTCAGACCACACCTGGAATACTGTGTCCAATTTTGGGCACCACAGTTGAAGGGAGATATTGACAAGCTGGAAAGCGTCCAGAGGAGGGCAACTAAAATGATTAAGGGTCTGGAGAACAAGCCCTATGAGGAGCGGCTTAAAGAGCTGGGCATGTTTAGCCTGCAGAAGAGAAGGCTGAGAGGAGACATGATAGCCATGTACAAATACGTGAAGGGAAGTCATAGGGAGGAGGGAGCAAGCTTGTTTTCTGCGGCCCTGCAGACTAGGATGCGGAACAATGGCTTCAAACTACAGGAAAGGAGATTCCACCTGAACATCAGGAAGAACTTCCTCACCGTGAGAGCTGTTCAGCAATGGAACTCTCTGCCCCAGACTGTGGCGGAGGCTCCTTCTTTGGAGACTTTTAAACAGAGGCTGGATGGCCATCTGTCAAGGGTGCTTTGAATGCGATTTCCTGCTTCTTAGCAGGGGGTTGGACTGGATGGCCCATGAGGTCTCTTCCAACTCTACTATTCTATGATTCTATGATTCTATGATTCTATGATTCTATGATTCAAAGGTCATCACCAGTACTTTGAATTGTGCCTGGAAACAGACTGGTAGCCAGTGGAGTTGCTGAAACAAGGGGGTTTTCTGCTGTCTTAGCCAGCTCAGGCATCCTCTGGGCGTTTTGGACTTTAACTTCCGCAATTCCTAAGCAGCCATTAGGCTGTTAGGAATTGTGGGAGTTGGAGTTGGAGTCCAAAACACCTGGAGAGCCCAAGGCATGGATCACTGTGACCAGATCTGGCTTCTCAAAGTCATACGCAGGGACTTCCTCCTGCTCAGTTTCAGTTTGCTCCTCCTTGTTACCACCACCTGTATTTCTAAGCATTATTTCCCAATGAAATGAAAGAAATGCCTATGTCGAAGTAGAACATTTCCTTCAGCCCTCTGGGGGGAAAGTACGTGGCAGGTTCCTATTCTTGGGCAGCAGCCTCCAGCATTGGTGGCATTAAGAGGCCCGGCTCGATCTACAGTGGTTAATTGTTAAGTCTGAAAACAAGCCGGATGGATTGTGTGTCTCCGGGAAAGGATATCGGTGTCTAATCTTGGGGGAAACGGAACGCAGGGGGACCCGGAGCCTTGTCCCTCTCAATGCCCTTATGTCGAGAGCTGAATAGGAGAACAATGTTTACATCCCCCCCCCCAGTGCTCTTCATAGCGTGGAAGCCGCACAACGGAAAAGCATGAGTGGTTTTCAAAGGGGCGCCAATCTCAGTTACCAAGGGTCTTGACTGGCAGGCACTGTTGGTTGTAAATACGCCTCGGTTACAGGCAAAGGCCTGGAAGGAAACAAAAAGGAGGATTTCCTTTTGAGGTTGGACATGTCCAGGAGTGCTGCCATGCTTGTCTTTTAAAGTTCTACTTCAGTACTTGGCTTTCGCTTTGATTCCGAACTTTCAAAACTGCTAGTTTCCTGCCCTATTTTTTTTAAAAACTAGAATTCAAGTTCTTTACTACTGGGAGGTGGTACTTGTGGCATAGGTTCCAATGAATCATTTGGGCCATATAGTTATGCCTCTGTTTGTAGTCTGTCTGTGTGATTTTCTTACAGCAGCTGAGGATATAATCAATGGTTTTGTCAGCTTCCTTGCACAGTCTGCATTTTGGGTCACTGGCTGATTTTTCGATCTTGGCCTTAATTGCAATTATTATTATTATTATTATTATTATTATTATTAGACAGATGGATAATAGATAGATAATGGATATAGGTAGAAACTTGGCTTGACACTTCTTGACCGTGTGCCAAATGATGGCATCCATCCGTCAAAGACTTGGAATAAAAGCAATCAGCCAGAACATGCAGGAAGCAAGACTACGGCCACATCATGAGAAGAGAAGCAACATCAGTAGCACAAACAGCATTGCATTTGGAGATTGCAGAACGACGGCCAAAGAAAACATCAACAAAGACATGTGTGATGCCAACCGGAGACTGAGGATGCTCAAAACAAAGCCCTGTGGAAACGACAGTCACAATGCTCACCTCTCCAGTGGGAAAATAGCTTAGAAAGAAGATTGTATCTGAATAATGCAATTCTGTGGCTAGCAAAGCAGAGCAGCCATGGACATGTCAGCATTGTTCCAGCAAAGACCTGAGCCTGCCTTGGAAGAATTCATGGGTCCCCGGCCTCTCATTCAGCAACGTGGCCAATGCTATCCCCTGAACAGTTATTTCAGGGCAGGAAGGGGGACCAGAAAGTTGGGTTCAGTGTCCCACTGCTCCTTTCCTCCCGAAACAGGTGATGAAGGCTATTGCCAGCGATCCGCCATGCACAAGGTCCGTGTGCTGATGCGCAAGTGCACAAAGCTGGGCCGGGGCCAACCTCTCCATCCGTACACCGGTTCTTGGGTTTATTACGCTTTCCTTCTGCAAAAAGAAAATATGCACATTAATCCATTTCAAAAACCAAACCAAATAAAAAAAAGTATCTGTGCACGCAGGCAGATCCGTGTCCACTGTGAACGGCTCGCCAGCTGTAAGGGCTGAGATGCAGATGGGAAAAATATTTGTCTATTCACCGGAGAACAATAAATGCTATCCAGGAAATGGTATAATAAATGTAACAACCTTACGGAGCATGGGGAGGGGGCTGGGGAACGTTCTTGAAAACATTAATCAAAATGCTTGTGCTTTCTTTCCTCTCTGGGTCCAGAGAAAAGGTGCAATCTCTCGTCCCATGTACGTATTTTAGATCACCTTCTGTATTTCTGAACAATAACCTGTATAGAGAGCCCAAGCATGATATCGTAGTATTCGAGGAGACCTGTGCACAAAATAGTTGGCTGTTTGTCCTGTTTTATTAAGGACCATCCTCCATTTACAGGACAGCCATCTATTTAGAAGTGTCTTTGGTCCAAACAGTGTCCAAGCCTAGCTGATGGGGAAAATAAAAACAAAAAGTAAATTATAAGTTTGTAGCTGGATAGCAGATGGAACATGAACACATGTTATCTGGTTCAAGTTAAGATGTTAGGATTTAGGTCTGCTTATGGTCCCTTGGAGCCCCTGGTAGCACAGTGGGTTAAACCGCTGAGCTGCTAAAATTGCTGACTGAAAGTTCGGCGGTTCGAATCCAGGGAGTGAGGTGAGCTCCTACTGTTAGCCCCATCATCATCATCATCATCATCATCATCATCATCATCATTTAATTACTTATTAATCGCCCTCCATCCAAGATGCTCTAGGCGATTTACAAGATAAAATTGTAAAGGATAAATATACATGCATACAAATATTGATAAAATTAACATAGATTAAAAGCTCTAGTAAAGAGCCAGGTCTTATATGCAGCATCATCTGCACATATGTTGTTTTTTTGAAAATCTGGTTTGAGTTCTACATGGTTGTTTTCACTTTAGCCCTAGCACTTTGAGCCAAAAGAAACACATGTTTACAACTATAATAAGGATTAGCTTTTAAAAACACACACACACACACACACACACACACAACCCAACAGAATGTTGAACTACAGTCAAAATGCGGATAGCGATATGAATATTTGCCAACTGTATTAAACAAAGAAGGGAAAAAACAACAGTAAAGTGTGGGATTTCTGGCAGGGATAGAAAATATATTGCTGGCATCTTTTTTTGGCCCTAGACCAACATATGCCAATACTTAGACTTTTCATTTTCCTTTTATTTTTTAAAGAACCTCAACAATAATGTGATTGTTGTTTCGTGCCAGCAAATGGAGAGACCCGTTCCCCATCTACACGAGAAGTTTCTGTCCAGAAATTTATCAGCTGAACTTATCATTTCCTAACAAAAATGTGGAAGTGGTGGGGGAGAGACACTCTAATTGAATCCAGGCTGGCCGATTTGGAGAAGAAATATCTACAGGAGGTAATTGATTTTTATAATGTACAACGTCAACATGTATTATAATGAGAGAGGGGGAAAGATCCACCTTTCTGGAAGAGAAGACTGTGAGCCAGTCTTGAGACAGTAGCATAGGCATTTACAAAGACATCTCAAATTGTCCAGAAAGAGTTTCTTTTCTCATGCACAAATGGCAGATCCATCAACAGATATTAACAACATTAATATAAAAAAGATAGTATGGAACCATCTGTTACTGTCTATTGCTGAGTAAAGAATGATGGACTAGATGGGTTTTTGTTCTGATCCAAGAGAAGGGGCCGGGCTGTGGCGCAGGCTGTTGAGCAGCTGCAATAAATCACTCTGACCATGAGGTCATGAGTTCGAGGCCAGCCCATGGCAGGGTGAGCACTCGTCAATTAAAAATTAAAAAATATAGCCCCTGCTCGTTGCTGACCTGGCAACCCGAAAGATAATAATAATAATAATAATAATAATAATAATAATAATAATAATAATAATTTTATTCTTATACCCCACCCCATCTCCCCGAAGGGACTTGGGGCGGCTTACATGGGCCAAGCCCGAACAGAACAATATAAAAACAAAACAAAAAAACCAATCTATCAGACAATAAAAGCAAGTCATAAAAAACCACATACAAGATAAAGAGTTAAAATCATGGCTTGGGTTCAAAGGATCTAGGCCAAAGTGCTTAAAGTGCAAATATATCATGTCATCAGGGAAGGGTGGCAAGATAGTTGCATCTATCAAGTAGGAAATAAGGTACCGCTTATAAAAGTGGGGAGGCAAGTTTAACTAATTTACGACCTGGAAAGAGGAAGTGCTGTCAGAGTGGAAGATGAAACAGCTGCTCCCCCTTGTGGCCAGAATCTAACATCCCCTCAGGAGAAGGTTAAATTGCCTCTGCGTCTGTCTGTCTCGGTCTCTGTTTGATGTGTTTATGGGCATTGAAAGTTTGCCCTATGTGTGTATAATGTGATCCGCCCTGAGTCCCCTTCGGGGTGAGAAAGGCGGAATATAAATACTGTAAATAATAAATAAATAAGAACACGAATCATAATTCCCTCAAGTGGTTGAGTGACAATGGATTTGGAAGAGAATTGCTTGTTTCCACTGTGGTTATATGTCATCATGTTGGATATGGGTTGGCAAGACTTATTCAAAGAGAAGTTGCCATCATGTTCTTCTGAGGCTGAGAAAGTGAGGCTTGGTCAAGTGCACCCTGTGGGTTTCCACAACTGAGCTGGGACTTGGGTCCTGATTTCCTGGATTATCGGGAAATTCTACACAGACACTATAATGCAGTTTGGAAGTGAATTAAAAGGAAACCGCACTACACAACCAACCCAGGAAGCAGTTCGAAGCTGGGTCAATGCGAACCAAACTGAAACCAGGAATTGCAGTATCCGTGGCTAAACAGCCACCTATTAATGCAAGGTTTTTGTTCTTAACCAGTCTGCTGAGAAGTGCTGATGTGCATAGCGATGTCCATTTGGGATCAGCACTGAACCATGACCGAGCATGTGTAATGAGAACAAAGGGGTGGAAAGTGAGAATTCCCATGGGAACAATGTAGTTTCTTCTCTTGTAGAGTAGTCGTCTACCTTCTGGTATTTTGGTGTTTTTTTCAGGCCTGACAAGTGCTCCGTATTTTCCAGTCCCAGTTTCAACCCTGTATGGGATATAGTCTTATTGGCTGCAGCACATTTTTGTTCTGGACTTTCTGGTGAGTTTTTTTTTAATGCACTTGATATGTGTAGTACACATTGGTCATGTGTGTTTTGTGGACACTCCGCTCTTGAGCCAGCTTCAAACGGCATTATAGAACAATATCACATTAGCATTCTACAGTAGAGGTGCCCATTTTCCTATCGTGTGACTGCCTTCTGCAAAATTTTGGGAAATGTAATTTAGGAAAGTCGAGGATCTCTCTGTCTGAGAATTCCAGAACTACAATTCCCAAAATTCTGCAGGAGGCAGCTGCACAATAGGAAAGTGGATAGGGACCTCTGCTTTAGAACATTACTGTGGCTTCACCCACAGTACCCATAGTCTCATGTCCAAATCTCTACACTATCCAAGCTCCAAATGCATATGTGTTGCCAGTTGTCTCATGGGACTCCATTAATTTCACATAGGTTTTTTTAAGGTAAGCCATATTGGAAGGTGGTTTTGCCAGTTCCTTTCTCCAAAATTCAGCCTACAACACCTTGTATGGCCTACACTCCTCTAGTGATGCCACTACTGGGATTGGTTCGCCTTAGCGTTGCCAGAAGACACAATGACAATACATTTCTCACTTGTACATTCTTCATTAATAGCTTTTGCCATGTTGACTTCACATGACGTTGCTTGGGCGCATGTGTCTTGGTGTTTCTTAATTGTCAGTCTTTGATCCCAAAGGGATTTTGCATCTGTAAAACGTTGGTAGTGATGTGGCAACAGGTTTGAGTCCAGGCCCTGAAGGTTAACCTGAAGAGGTTCTGAAAGAGCTCATGAAAAGCATGAATGGTACCAATGTAGATGTGAAACAAAACCATTGACCTGAACTGTTCAGCTATTCACCATAGATTCCTTCAGGCCAAGTTACAGAGATCTTGGCTAGACAGGACGCAGCTGCCTCCAACCTTTCCTGAAACAAGAGGACAACTATGACAATTCCTTGGAATCTAAAGCAGAGAAAGTTGGACCAAGCAACAGCTTGCTTCCCTCTGTTTCTTCCAAAGCACCACCACAGAGGCATTCTCCTTGGCCAGCATTCAAATTTGGCCCCTTCTTCCTCGCCACAACTTAAAACTCTTTGATCTCCCATTTAACAACAACAGACTGGTGATAACAACAGAGGAGAACCTCGCCAAGGGAACATAGTGAGTTGTTTTGCTCCTTCCTTCTTTGCTAAATTCATTTTATGGAAAGGGTAGTGCTCAAGATCTTCCTCAGGCCATAATACTTGTTAATAAAATGACAAGCATTTTTTAAAAAAATATTGAAAACAAGCAGGTAATAAATTAAAAGCAGAGAGATCTTTGGGAACATTGTTCTTGTTGGCTTTTTTCTTCAAAGAACTGATCCTTAAGCCGTGAGATCAAGTGGCATTTTGCTATCAAAACATGCATCAAAAAAAAGAGGAGGGACTGGCTCAGGTGAATGAACAAAAAGTGGATGCTTTTTATCATTTGTGAATAGAGAAAAGAGCATTCATGCCTTGACTGGGTCTTTATTCCCCGCTCTGTTTGTGTTTGCATTCGCTATGAGTTCAGCCGGTTTGTGGCTCGGCATGATTCAGCCCTACATGCCAATTTGGGGCGTCAAAATGTTTGCATAAGCAGGACAATAAGGATTCTGTTGTTTTCTGGCACATGGTTTCCATCCATGTGAGGTCATGATAAGGCAGATAGTTGGGTACAGGTGTCACTTGGAGGAAGCTTCCTTTAAGACAAGAAGGAACACCACACTGGACTGGCAAGATGTTGACCAAATGCGGAAGTATATCTGGAATGATAGCTTAGAGTTGGGCAAATCATTGCATTATTAATAAAGGTTTCTACTTATTTGTGTTAAGCTCCTTCTTGTTTGTGGATGCCCCATTCTGACATCAACAGAGATGCCTCACGACCAAGAGATTGGACCGGGATCCATGGTTGCCTATGCTTAGGTCATGCCATGCTAAGTATTATTATTATAATCGCATTGGCTACTTTGTCTATTTATACATACTTCCTGCATTTCACTGTACTGCTGCCCAATGTTATATTTATAATACTCAGTGTTGTGATCATGTATTAGATTCTACAAGCTTTAATGTTCATATATGTAATGGGCAACGCAAGAAATGGCTTGTTAGAAAAGCAATTGCTCGATACAGGCTGGTACGGCAAGATCTCACTAGCTAGGAATGGGAGCCTAACTTGTTTAGGATGAGTTATGGGTTATGTTATGAGAGCCTAACAGGTTTTCTCATATGAAAGTAAATAGAATGGGAATGGGAAGGTTCTTTGATTATTTGACCCAGGGGTCCTCAAACCTTTCAAGTGGAGGGCCGATTCACAGTCCCTCGGACTGTTGGAGGGCTGGACTATGATGAAATAGTCCAAAATTAGGATTATTGTATGCCTTCAAGACGTTTCAGACTTAGGACAACCCTAACATAAGACCTTAGATAAACAAAGAGACCTCCAAAGACCATCTAGATTGTCTCATAAGACCACTGGTAAGAAAGGGACCCTCAAAGGCCATCAAGATGATCTCATAAGACCATCAGAAGACCATAGATAAGGAAAGGGACCCTCAAAGACCATCTTAATGGTTTCATAAGATCATAGGTAAGGAAAGGGGCCCCCAAAGGACAACTAGACAATCTCATCAAACCATAGATAAGGAAAGGGACCTTCAAAGATCATCTAGACGGTTTCATAGGACCATAGGTAAGGAAAGTGACCTCCAAAAGCCATCTAGATGGTCTCATAAGCCCGTAGCTAAGCAAAGAGACCTTCAAAGACCATCTAGATCGTCTCATAAGCCCGTAGCTAAGCAAAGAGACCTTCAAAGACCATCTAGATGGTCTCATAAGCCCATAGCTAAGCAAAGAGACCTTCAAAGACCATCTAGATGGTCTCATAGGACCATAGCTAAGCAAAGAGACCTCCAAAGACCAGGTAGACTTAGGCCAACCCTAAGTCTAAAGTATAGGACAGGGGCCAAGTAAATGACCTTGGGGGACCGCATCCGACCCACGGGCCTTAGTTTGGGGACCCCTGATTTGACCAATGAAGAAGACTGAAAAGTGTTAACATATACAGTATTGCGCTTTGACTGACAGAAGAGTAGCATGCAAAATATTTGAATTGTACCACCTATAAACATTTGATGCTTATCTTATTCTTATTCTTTGTCCTGCTTGATGGCAGGGTCCACTTTAATGGTTTGTTGGCACCATTTCACCTGGTCGTGCACCTGATCAGAGTGTATGCTAGCAGTCTTCAGATCATTGTGTAGCGTGTCCAGCCAGCATTGCTTCAGTCGTCCCTTTGGTCTCTTGTCAGGCACTTCTCAATCAAGAGCAATCTTGTAGATGGACTCGTATTCACTTTGGAGAGTATGGCCATAGCATCTGAGGTGGGATTCTCATAATTTGTCCACATTGGAGCAATGCCATAGCATTGCTGGATGTCATCATTGCGGATGTGGTCAAGGCGTGTGACGCCGGCTGTAAGTCGTAGCATCCTCATCTCCACAACACCAAGGCGGAGTTCTGCTTTCTTTGTCAACATTCCATATATTGCAGCAGGCCTTACGACAATTTGATAGATTTTTGATTTCAGGCGATCGAGCATCTTCTTGTCGCAGAGTACACTTGCTGCCAAGCGTCATTTCATCCAAGCCGCATTAATCCATGTGGTGACTTTGTCAAAGAGGTTGCCATCTGAACTTATCATCAATCCAAGATATTTGAAGGTGATGACTTTTGGGAGATCCACCCTGTTCACCTGGATGGTACCAGTCTCATCCTCTTTGTTCTTCAGGTAGTCAGTCTTTTTGATGCTTAGACCAAGACCAAATTGCACCAACCAATCACACCATGATTGCACTTGATGTTCGAGTTCTTCCTTGTTCTCAGAAACAAGCATTATGTCATCAGCGTACAGGAAAGTCCAAGTTGCCAGTTTCTGCCCATCTCTAGTAACTGCATCCATTACAACAATTGATGAGAGGACTGAGCCCTGGTGAACACCAACGGTGATGGGGAATTCCCCATGGGAAATATTTGATGCTTATGATGCTGACAATACATTTAGTATCTTCTTCCTGTTCTTTTTTTCTTAAAACCACTGTCCATACTGTCCCAAAGCTTGAGGATATGTTGATGTTTCTAACAATCTCTAAAATATCCCCTGATTTTGCCAAAAGTGGGACAGAGTCAGCAAAAAACCACCCCATTCTAATACCCACCAGAAGCCACTGTGTGTCCTGGGAATAGCTGATGGCCCATTCAAGGTGAATATGGGGGTTAGGGCCAACCTAGATAAATCCTCAATCCCGTCTTTCATTTGGGGCACAGAGCCAGGCAAAATGGCCTGTGGCGGAGATGGAGATGGATACTATAAAATCCAAAATACTATCTAAACTACTATACAAGTTCTGTTTTATCTCAAATGTATCTGGTGGGATCAGCTGATCGATCACAGCTGCCCACCAGTAGTTTCCAAATGGGGCAAATGTTGGCTTGGGTTGTTGCTGTTTTTTTTTCCTACTGGCTGTTTCACCATCAGGCTAAGCCTCCTCTTAACCACAACTTAATTGGTTCCTTTAAGAGTATTATTGTGCGTTGTTTCCACCTAACACAGCTGTGTAGACATTTCATTTTTGGCAAAGCGATTCTTTTTCTTCCCACCCTTTTCTGCCCCTCTTTGTGGCGCCTTTGCTTCTTTCCAAAATGATTTTTTATTTTGTTTTAAATGAATCTTTAGTCTCATTTTTCCATTGGCAAGATATTAAGACCCCAAAGTTGTGTGCCTGGGGAAAACAAAGCTGTTTTCCAAAGAGAAGCGAGAGTTGGGAGACAAGACCAAAAAGGAAGCTGGAAGCTTACCTAAAACTGTGCATCCTTATGCCCATGTACCATGGCAGCACTGCACAACTCCCACATGGAATAGAGATGGATAATTATACAATGCTAAAGGGATTTTGCATTGAGTGGGCCACTATTCCTGATTCTCCAACTATCCTGTAACTTAGGACTTCATCAGACGTGAGTTCCCGCTCACCTCCATTTCTACACACTTTTAAATCCATTCACAGAGCCCATCACACGACACAAAACGACTTCCGCCTGTTGTCTGCGGTACAAGATTGGGGACAATTCTTTTTTTTCCAGTTTATTCGCTCCTCCGATGTAGCATTTATATCATTTTATCATTATCTTTTTCTGTATTACATCAAATATATTTTTCATCTCTAACTCTTGAGTTCACAAGCTCTTCCGATTTAAGCATAATTGTTCGGTATGATAATATTTTTATAATCTACTACCTGTGCCCAGCCACGCGTTGCTTTGGTAAGGTATGGTGGTATGGGAAATAAAGTATTGAGGAGTTGGTCGTAGTTAAGGTAAAGGGTAAAGGTTTTCCCCTGACATTACGTCCAGTCGTGTCTGACTCTGGGGGTTGGTGCTCATCTTGAGTCTACACTGCCATATAATCCGGTTGAAATCAGATAATCTGTATTTTATAGGCAGTGTGGCAGAGGCCTGATTGAAGTGGCCCTGGGCTGAGTGGGTTGCTAGGAGACCAAGTGGATGGAGCTTAGCCTTCTAACTGACAGCAATTGGATAAAAACAATTATTCCTCTCCCTCTAATTAGGACTTTATATTTCTTTTCTTTTTGTTGTATGAACATAGAGGCATGGATGAGGGGTTGTGCTGCCAAGTTTAGTGTTTCTGGGATGTGTAGTTTTGTTGTTTTGTCCTAGGCCGAAATTTCATTACCCTTTTATATATATAGATTTTAAGGGCTTTCCCTGATCACTCCTGACAGCCAGATCTCTCAGTCTTCTCTTTCTTAAGTTTTTGTGTCCACTCGTTTGTCTAGTCTTCTTTTATATCAGTCTCTCTCTCTCTTACACACACTCTCTGTAAATACATACGTAAACACATTCCTATATTTGTGTGTATGTACTTCTTTAATTTCTATATCATTGATATTGTGCATTTTTTCTATTATAGTTTCTTAACAATTGACCCATCAGATAGCATCCATCTCTTAAGTTTTAACATACAGTAGAGTCTCACTTATCCAATGTTCTGGATTATCCAATGCATTTTTGTAGTCAATGTTTTCAATATATCATGATATTTTCGTGCTAAATTCGTAAATACAGTAATTACCACATAGCATTAATGTGTAATGAACTACTTTTTCTGTCAAATTTGTTGTATAACATGATGTTTTGGTGCTTAATTTGTAAAATCATAACCTATTTTGATGTTTAATAGGCTTTTTCTTAATCTCTCCTTATTATCCAAGATATTCACTTATCCAACATTCTGCCAGCCCGTTTATGTTGGATAAGTGAGACTCTACTGTACTAAATACAGAAGATAATCATATATTATTTATCTTATTTTTAGTTATCAAATCCTGTCGTGGTCATCTTGTTTTGGTTTTACACAAGGTTTATAAGGTTTCCATTTTTCTTGTAGATTACTTTGCTGTTGGGCTAAGGTTAATTTTCCCATCTCTGCCATCATGTTAATTTTTAAAATTAATGTAATTGCACAATTTTGAGATATTACTATGTTGTTGTTGTTTTTTGCCTTCCTTGAAACCTTCCTTATCTTTCCAAATTTCGCTATAGCGAGGTTGTTAATACTTTTTTGAACTTTCCTTTCAGAATTCCGCAATGTCAACATTTCTTCTGCTTAAAAGAAGAAAAAGAAAATAATGCGGAATGAGCGGGGACTATTCTCGCTCATGTGATAGCTCAGAATGCATACAATTTCAGGATAAATGGTCAAAAATAACTGAAGACCTGGCTATGCGAGCAAGCGTTTAAAGAACAAGCCTTTACTGGCTTCGACTTGGTCTGGAATAAAGGTTTTTGTACAAGGTCTGGTGGATGAATGGCATAAGCACTTTGCACTATTTTAAATTTTGTATATTGTCTATATATATAAAAGGGTAATGAAATTTCGACCTAGGACAAAACAACAAAACTACACATCCCAGAAATACTAAACTTGGCAGCACAACCCCTCATCCATGCCTCTACGTTCATACAACAAAAAGAAAAGAAAAATAAAGTCCTAATTAGAGGGAGAGGAATAATTGTTTTTATCCCATTGCTGCCAGTTAGAAGGCTAAGCTCTGTCAGGAGAAAACCTTTACCCTTTACCTTAACTACCACCAAAACCTCAATACTTTATTTCCCATACCACCATACTTTGCCATAGCAACACGTGGCTGGGCACAGCTAGTATATTATAATTGTTTTAACTGTTTAATGTTTATTTTATTGTACTATGGTGTATTGGCATAAATTGCCAGTCTGTAAGCCACCCTGAGTCCCTGCGGGTGAGAAGGGCGGGGTAGAAATGATAGAAATAAATAAATAAATAAAATAACAGCATGTGATGGGGTTGGAAATATTATCCAATTTCCTATGAAGCGCAATGAGACGATACACTACGATAAGAAGACGAACCCCACCACACACTTTCTGCAACTCACGGGATGAGGTCCTAGGATGCAAGAAAGAAAAAAAAGACACACTGAATGCATTTCAATACAAGCAATAATGTCTTAGTTCATCTCTGCTCTTATTTTTACAATTGTTTAAGGAAAGCTTTTTGGCTAACAAGAGTGCCTCCAATTTTGTGTATGTGTGTGCCATGCGTTTCTGGCACCGGGGAAACACTGTGAAGGTTGTATCAGATTGTTTGTTGTGCAGGTTTAGCTATTTTGGGAAGCAAGAGAGAGAGAGAGAGAGAGAGAGAGAGAGAGAGAGAGAGAGAGAGAGAGAGAGAGAGAGAGAGAGAGAGAGAGAGAGAGAGAGAGGAAACCAGCGGAGGGTATGCAAGTTGAAGTTTTCCGGGTCAGTAGTTCTAGCCATTGTATTGGAACAACCTTTCCACCCAGTCCTTCGTTTAATGAGTTGTTTTCCCTTCTTGCACAGCCGCACAGATCGAAATCCATGGTGCAAGCCCAACACAGAATCTTTTTGTTTCGGGACAGGGTGGCCTCCCTTAATCCTCTTAATTTTACCAAGTTTTTCCCTTTTCCTGCTCACACTTCTCTCTTCCTACGTAAGGTTGTCCCCATCGCTCCAACCTTTCACTTTCTCTTTCTTCTAGTTGCAGCCTTTGGCCTTTGGAAGGAAAAAGCTGTCTCTGCAAATGAGCTCTCAAGGAAAGTTTCGATGTTTTGCGGAGATGTCCTGTTGATGTCATGATACTTGTTAAAACAGTGTTCACTTTGTACAAACTTTGTAAACTTTCCTTTCCTTTTACAGTTGGACCTCAATAGCGAAGTTTGCCCAGGCCTGATCTAGACAGATGGGCTTAGTCAAGAGGGTCATGGCCGTGAGGTTGCAAGAACGGAATAGGTTTCTTGAGGATATGGAGTCTTGGAGGTCTCTTGTTCATAGGGCTCCCTTCAATTCAAGTTGACAGACATTTGTATAGGATGCAATGCAGACTGTATTTTCCCATAGGAACTGCCATGAGCTCCTGAGAGATGTCCCCTTTTCACCCCATACATCTTCTCCTTCCTTCCATCCATCCATCCATCCATCCACCCACATATCTATCGACCTTTCTTTCTACTAACCCATCCATCCATCTACTTATTGATCTACCTATTGATCTATCTATTGACCTATCTATCTATCCGTCCATCTGTCTGTCTGTCTATCTCTTATGAGTTGGACTGGATGGTCTTTGAGAGTTCCTTAGAAGTCTCAGAGAGTCCAGTCTCTGCTTCACCAACGCTGCTGCCAAATGATTTGATCCTCCTTAGCAGGGACACCCAGGAACTTGAAACTGGCCACCCGCTCCACTTGGTCCCCATTTATGACCAAGAGTTGGATTTCTGGTCTGTTCTTCCTATAATCCACTATGAGCCCTTCTGTCTTTTTGATGTTAAGTACCAGATGATTGTCCCTGCACCACAAGTTGCAGTCCAACTCATCTTGATCCCCTTCAGAGATAAGAAGCCCCACCATGGTTGTATCATCTGCCAATTTGGGAATGATATTGCTCCAATGAATTGTGGGGGGGGGGGGCAGGGGGGGAGGGTTAAGTGATATTTGTACAAAGTGAAAAACAAAGGACTCAACATACCCTGTGTTGAGAATGAGATTAGCTGACGAGGTATGATCACCTAATCTATCCCTCTGGGAAGATTCCAACAAGAACTCCATAATCCAGGAACAGATTGAATATGACAACCCAAGATCCATGAGTTTAGACACCAGTCTATGAAGATTGAATTGACTGTGGAACTAAACTCTGATCCTAAAGAACGTTGGGAGCAATAGTTATAGAGGGCAATAGTTCTGGAGTCTTTAGCATTGTTGCCAAGCTAGTAGTGATGAAGGTGTATTGGGAAAATATAATACTTGTATTGGAAACTATATATTGAATGTAATCATATTAGAAATAGGAATAAGAAAATATGTAATCACAAGCAGATTGTGTGCATATAGCCCCAAAATACACTCTGCCTAGCAAATAACCGTCTCCCCATAAGCAGAGACCAAAGTTCACCCTAAGTGCCAGAGACATATGTCAAGTGTAGATAAGCTAATGGACAAAAGACAAATTAAGGCTTTTGGGATGTCAAGATAAGACCTGGTGCCATGTAGGAGTGCTAATGACTCCCTAAAAGCTAGGATAAGGGAGGATTCCTCAATTAATGGGAACCCCTGAAAGCCTAGATAGGAATTCCTTAGATAAGGCCTAATGGAGGGTCAGAGGTCTTGAAAGTAGCCTATATTTTAGGAAAATGCAAAAGTAGCTTTTAGTAAAGTGCAAAGTCAGACTTTTTTGACACTAATTGGTGATGGATAATGCCTATATGACGTAGGTAGATGGAGGCAAAAAGGGTATATAAGAACCTGTGTTTCTTTGTTCCGTACCTTCGCTTTCCTGATTACAGGAGAAGGTCCTTCCTATTGCTTATTCTCTCTGGCCACTGAGAATAAACATCTTTTTCTACAGCAACCGAAACTCTCTTTGTCTCATTACCTCAAACCTTTGTCTGCCATTTCAGTAGGGTCTTGTCCCTATTAATAATGTCCATTGTAGTCTTTCTGCAGAAAAGCTTATGAGGAAACCCCAGCCTGGATTGAACAGTTGGTGTAGACCAGGGGTCTCCAAACTAAGGCCCGGGGGCCACATGCGGCCCATCAAAGCCATTTATCCGGCCCCCGTGGCAGCGATGACTCCCTCCTCTGTGTGCGGCGCGAGGGAGGAGGGAAAGGCACACGCCATTATTATTATTATTATTATTATTATTATTATTATTATTGTATGACACAGCATTGAGGCTGGGTGGCCATCTGTTAGGGGTGCTTTGCTTGTGCTTTTGGTACACAAAAAGTAGAAGGGGATTGGACTAAATGGTCCAAGGGGTCTCTTCCCACCCTCTTTATTATTTTTATTATGATTATGATTATTATTAACATTGAGGCTGCATTTGTTCCCATTTGTTTGTTTGTTTTTTACTTCCAAATGTGCAGTGTGCATAGGAATTTGTTTATAGGGTTTTTTCTTCAACTATAGTCCGGCCCTCCAACGGTCTGATGGACTATGAACTAGCCCCCTGTTTAAAAAGTTTGGGGACCCCTGGTGTAGACAAAGCCTAAGATGCAAGCACCTCTCCCTATATTGATAGATTATTTAAAGTTCAGACTAAAGTACTGAATGGCTTCGCCACCCTATGGACACCTCCTTGAATGGCATCTGCTTGCCTTCCTCCCCATTTATAGGCAATGGTTTAGGAGCCATTGTTTCATTATCAGCCTCATCTTCTCCTGCTTAATGAGGGGACATTTATAAAACATGTGAATTGCTTTACAAGGAACACAAATTCTTTCCAAAAAGTTCAGGAACACAGAGCCATCTCTTGCCAGAATGCAGCTGACGCATGCAAGAAATGGGGTGCAGAGAGTCCATGCCAGTGTTTTCTTTAAAAAGAGCTATTTGTAGATCAAGCATCTGAGAGATTAGGATCTTCTCTGGCTTTTATTACTAAGTGTTTGCGTGAAACAGACTTGTTCTAAAAGTGATAGAAAATCATATGTTAGGGTGGGTAATAAGTCCTTTTCCAAGCAGCAGGGAGCCGATGGAATCATACTGGAGGAACAAGAAAAGAAGAAATCTAAAGCTTTGCATAAGTCCTATTCCTTTGGGGTTTTCCAGGAAATTTTGGATATTTTGAGATGCTCTCTTTCCCACTCACCGACTCTACTCTCTCTTCTTGGAAGGCTTTAATAAGAACAGTTTGAGATGCAACAGCAAGTTGTTGTTTTCTAGTTTATATAACAAACTTCCCTATTACATACATGATTTGTCAAAGCTAGAGCCAAGACTGATGCTCACTTCCCAGCAGATCAATGGTCTTCACTCAATATTATAAATACATATGCAAATATGACCATCTTGAAACTGTGACAATCATGTAACCACAGTCAGAAATAATTTTCAAAAACTTTTAATGAGATTTTCGCTTGACATTTGCTTGATTCCTTGGCATTTCAGTGGACAAATCTTGAATGTATATGTTGGATCTCGACATCACAACAAACCAAGTTGCTAGAGCAAACTGATCAGTTTGGTTCTGTTTGGCTGATCCTGCAAACTATAATACAAATTGGGATATTGTTTGAGTCTAAACAATCCAGGTTTGTTCTTAATTTATTCATTTGGCCTGCCGATGAGCAATACACCAGAGTCCAGGCTTCAGGTGTTGCAATAAGTAAGGATTGGGATCCTGTGAATCCCAGCTATTGAATTAAGTGTAGAAATGTAATACAATATTATACTAATTATACAATATAATAATATTAATTATATATTATATATTAAACTAGCTGTGCCCGGCCACGCGTTGCTGTTGCGTTGTCTGGTGGTGTTGGTGAGAAATGGTTGAGGTAGTGGTGGTATTGAATGTCTGTTGTATGTTTGTCTTTATGTTTAGTATGCATTTGGTTGTTTGTGTACTGTGAAACTGGTGAGGATAGAGGGGGTCTATGTCCCTGTGTAGTATTGTATAGTATTTATACGTTGTCCATGTGTTGTGAATGCTTGGATTGTGTCCTGCTGCATAGTAGAAAGGGTTGGGCTGAACGGCCCTTAGGGGTCTCTCCAAACTCTTGTGCCTGTCCCCTGGGCTGAGTAGGTTGCTAGGAGACCAAGTGGGCGGAACTTAGTCTTGTAACTGGCAGCAATTGAATAAAAACAGTTATTCCTCTCCCTCTAATTAGGACTTTATTTTTCTTTTCTTTTTGTTGTATCAACCTAGAGCCGTGGATGATGGGTTGTATTGTCACATTTCGAGGTTGGGGGGCCTGTAGTTTTGTTGTTTTGTCTGCTGCCCTGATGCCATCACTTTTTTATATATATAGATGTAATATTACTAATAATATCACCATATAATGATATAGTACAATATCGTAATTTAATACTTATATTGTGCTATGCAAATAATATATTGTATGTACATTTGATTTGTAAGCCGCTCTGAGTCCCCTTTGGGGTGAGAAGAGCAGGATACAAATGTAGTAAGTAAGTAAATAAATAAATAAATAAATAAATAAAAGTGCATCAACACATTGGTAAATCCAATTGATTCAATGGCTGTACGCTAGCTAAGCCCAATAAGAGACTTACTGTGATGACTCAGGTACCTTTGGCCCCTGATCCAGCAGCCATTGCGGATCAAAATGAAGAGGATTTGGGTTTTTTTCCCACCGCAGCAAGATTCTATCCCTTTCCAGATGTCTCCTGTTGACATTGCAGAGCCAGAGCCAATTAGGAATGCCCTTGAAATGTTGCCGGCTCTTCCCGGATCGCCGGAGAGTTTATAATTTGATAGAAGGGCTACTTTCCAAACAGATCGCTCTCAAGGACAAAGTTTAAGGAGAAGTGTGAGATTAGCGGAGTAAGGAGATTGTGGCTAAGTCAGTTTCTCCTGGGAAGATTTGAGGAGGCAGGCATCTTGTGTCTCGTTGTTAGCAGCTCGTTCTCTTGGGAACTTTTGGGGAGACACGCACCTGCTTGGGGGAAGTTTTTGGACTTCAATAAATGTTCTGTGCAGAGAATCTTTGTT
Organism: Anolis carolinensis; assembly: GCF_035594765.1. Classification (NCBI taxonomy): domain Eukaryota; kingdom Metazoa; phylum Chordata; class Lepidosauria; order Squamata; family Anolidae; genus Anolis; species Anolis carolinensis. Next base: position 12,791,413 of record NW_026943822.1, on the reverse strand, counting down.
GCGGTGTCAACTTGACTTCTAGCAGAAGAATACATCGTCTCTTGATCCTGTGCTTCTAAGCGGCCCGTTGGCGTGCTTACTCTCGAGTAGCCCGGGCGTAGTGTCTCGTCCCTTGCCAAGTTTGGACTGCATTTCAGATCCACCACGAATTGCCTTGCCTTGCCTTGCCTTGAACCCTGTTTCTGGACTATTAATTCAAGTACTTTCCTGAGGAACTTTGCTCTTCTCCTCACTCAAACTTCCATTAGGTTTGAGTGTGTTTCGGTTATTGGATTTTGGACTTTGGACTCTAATATTGGACATATAACTTTCTTTCTTTGGACTATTGCTGATCTTTTCTAAAAGGTCAACTGATTGACTATCTACTCTGCTTATATTTGTTTGAAACTTTTATTGCTTTAATAAAGATATTAGATTGTATATTGGCCTCCGTGTTGGTTCCCAGTGTTTGCGCTGCCTAGGGGTGTTACACTTACTTTGAATTGGGCCATTAAGAGCCCTTCCACACAGCCATATAACCCGGAATAGCAAGGCGGATAACCCACAGTATCTGCTTTAAACTGAGTCCACACTGTCATATAATCCAGTTCAATGTGGATTTTATAGAGCTGTGTGGAAGGGGCCCAAGTATTGTGCAAATTGGACCAATAAACGTTACAGGGAGTTCTTAGAGATGAAGAGGTTTTAACAGAGGCAGTGGGTGCCCTTTTTTCCCTCTTTGTTTGTTCCTTTCCCAACAGTTGTCCACATTATATCTCTGATGTGAACAGAAAGAGAACCGCTTTGATCAAAGGCACATTTCGAGAGTAGGGGGCCAACATTTTAAGCCAAGACATGGTTCTGGAAAGGATTCAAGACCGAGTTGCAAAAAGGAAAGGATGTTTGCCATTCTTCATTATTTGGCAGCATGTTCTAGATCGTGCAGCCACGTACACACTGCCAAAAAAAGAAAAGAAAAAAGGAGGACCACATCATGAAAAGGGGGGAAGGAGCATATTGAAGGTAACTCAAATCTGTTTGGTAACTATTGGGGTTAATTTACAAACATAGATGTACATTTTCAAACAATGGCCATTGTTTAAACTGGAAGAGAAGATTGACAGATGATTAACTCTTCTAGTTAACCCTGGTCCACTAATGCCCCAAACTCTACCTCCAACCCAAAAGAACGCTGTTCTCTAAGACATGTTTGGGAAACACGTGGCCTTCCTGATGGATTGGCTAAGGTTGCCAGGTCCTTCTTTTCCTGGAAAATTTGCCAGGTGATGAGCAGTACCACAAGCTAGCAAAAATGGCTGCACTTTGAGCTGAAGCTATAAAATTAAGGAGTCAGATTGCTGATGATTTTAGTGGATAATGTTTTAACCTTGTAAAGGTAAAAGTTTTCCCCTGACATTAAGTCCAGTCATGTCCGACTCTGGGGGTTGGTGCTCATCTCCTTTCCTAAGCTGAAGAGCCAGCGTTGCCCATAGACACCTCCCCAAGGAATAACTGCCATTCTGAACCAGAATGAACAAGAGGGCAGGAAAACATCATTCCACCATGTCTCCTGTGTCAATATAAGAATATTATATAATAATCATATTATGCTAGACTAATAATGTAATACAATGTATATGCATATAATATTGATAATATTATAATGTAATACAATATAATAATAATACACTATTACGAGGGTTATCTACAAAGTAGATTACGTTTTGGAATTAAAAATGAACAAAGTATAGGAGAAAACATTTACCATATGCAGTTGAAAGCCACATCCAAATACCACTTCTCAACATAGTTGCCATTCAAATCTAGGCACTTATCATAGTGATGAATGAGCTTGGCAACTCCTTCCCCACAAAACTCTGCCGCTTGCATCCTCAACACAGCGTTTTGGCAACGCTGTGTAGCTGTGGGAAGGGGTGACCAGCTGGTTAAGGAGCCCCGGTGGTGAAGTGGGTTAAAGCGCTGAGCTGCTGAACTTGCAGACCGAAAGGTCCCAGGTTCAAATCCTGGGAGCGGCGGGAGCGGCTGCTGTTAGCTCCAGCTTCTGCCAACCTAGCAGTTTGAAAACATGCCAATGTGAGTAGATCAATAGGTACCACTCTGGTGGGAAAGTAACATTGGCGCTCCATGCAGTCATGCCGGCCACATGACCTTGGAGGTGTCTACGGACAACGCCAGCTCTTCAGCTTAGAAATGGAGATAAGCACCAATCCCCAGAGTCGGACATGACTGGACTTAACATCAGGGGAAACCTTTACCTTTACCTATAGGAATAATACAATATATTGTATGTACATATAACTTGTAAGCCACCCTGAGTCCTCTTCGGGGTGAGAAGGGCAGGATATGAATGTCAATAATAATAATAATAATAATAATAATAATAATAATAATAATAATAATAATCACCAGGTGACAGTCCCATTGACGAAAAACGACAGGAAAAGCTCAACCGCTATCAGGAAGACAACACATCAGACATCACAGTTGTGGAAAAGAAAAAGGTTTGGATCATTGATGTCACCATCCCAGGTGACAGTCGCATTGATGAAAAACAACAGGAAAAACTCAGCTGCTATCAGGACCTCAAGATTGAACTTCAAAGACTCTGGTAGAAACCAGTGCAGGTGGTCCTGGTGGTGATGGGCACACTGGGTGCCGTGCCAAAAGATGTCAGCTGGCATTTGGAAACAATAGACATTGACAAAATTACGATCTGCCAACTGCAAAAGGCCACCCTGCTGGGATCTGCGCGCATCATCCGAAAATACATCACCCAGACCAAGACACTTGGGAAGTGTTCGACTTGTGATTTTGTGATATGAAATCCAGCATGTCTAGCTTGTTTGCTGTGTCATACAATAAAATAATAATAATAATAATAATAATAATAATAATAATAATAATAATAATAATAATAATAATAGCTGGCCGCTCTTGAGAAAGGTTTGAGCATGGCCAGAGTGTGTTCAGTTGTTCGCCCGAAAGGTTTCTGGAGACCCGGGCACAACTTAGTCCTGCCCTTGACAAAACTCAGCTTGCAGCTCGTTGCTCTCCCAGATCCCTTCTTGAACGCGGCGTGCACAAAGCGAGTGGTGCAGACGAAACTTTGCATAACACTCCTTATTGGAAACAGCTCTGCATGTCAGACTCAGCCTTGCACGATGTTTCTCAGCCAGATGCAAAAGAATGCCTCCTCGGCACATAAGAAGCCCAAGATGTTAGTCACCCTGAGAAAACCCTGGGGCAGAGATGCATACGGAAACGCTTGAGACAGCCATTCCAAGGATGGGAGAGCCAGTTCTTTTTGCCTGCGCTCCGAATGGATCTGATGCCAGAGCCTAGCAGCTAAGCATCGTTTCATAGTGTCACTTTACACTCCTCTGCAGATGTTTCTGTTTTTCAGGGTAATGGAAACTTTATGGACCATTTTCTCTCTCTTCCTGATCTTATCCATTCTCTCTGCAGAATCACGCATCAGATGTTCAATGGAAAACCATAGTTCTGCAAGGTCTTGGGCCGTAAGAGCCATCCTGGATCAAAGATATTTATTCTGTCCGCTTATTTATAATTTTAGCTATACATAAAAAATGAGAAAAAAGCGTATAGAGAAGAAAAGGGAAAAAAGGAAATACATACATAAATTATGAATACATATAGCTGTATAGTAAAAAAACAAAAACAAAAACAAAACCCTGTATCCACTTCCAGCTCCTCTGCATTGCTTTGTAAATCGTCATATAAACATTTGATGTTTTTCAGCAAGTCTTCATATATAACCTGAAGTCTAAGGGTTCCTGTGAGCGAAGATCACAAAAGTTCTATATTGCTTCTTGATAAATATTGTCTCAGTTTGATCCAATCGGTCCACTTTCTTGGCGAAATGCTCTGTGATATTTTTTGTGTTAATAAATCCATGTTTTTGATATCGATTAGTTTCAGCAGCCATTTTTCTGTTGTGGGGATTTCTTGTGTTTTCCATACTTTAGCAATGCATATCCTGGCCGCTGTAACCATGTAAATAAAGAGTCTTTCCGTGTTGGAGTCCATTTGAAAGTCAACCATACCTAATAAGAAATATTCTGGCTTTGTATTAAATTTAATTTGCAATATTTTCTCCATTTCTCTATTTATTTCCTGCCAAAACATTTTTATTTTTCTACATCCCCACCACATATGCATAAAGTCTCCATTATGTTTCTGACATTTCCCATCTCCTTTACCTTTGCTAGACTTCGCAAGCCTTTCTGGAGTAAGGTACCATCTGTAAAAGACCTTATACCAGTTCTCCCTTAGTTCTATTGCATATATAAGCTTTTGATTCTTATTCCATATCTTCTCCCAATCTGATAATATGATCGTATGTCCTATTTCTCTTGCCCATTAAATGCGCTTCCTCTAAGGTTGAAGGAGTGTGCCTTACCCATTGTTTCCCAGAGACTGTGAGTCCAGACCCTGGTTTCCTCCAAGCCTGTCCTGGTTCTAGTTGTTGTACCCTGTTTCCCCTAAAATAAGACATCCCTAGAAAATAAGACCTAGTAGAGGTTTTGGGGAATTGCTAAATATAAGGCCTCCCCCAAAAGCAAGACCTAGCAAAGTTTTTGTTTGGAAGCATGCCCAATGAACAGAACACCAGAACATGCAGGATCGGTAAATGTACGTACCAGTGTTGTACATGGAAATAATGATAGTAACAAGAAATTCTTGATAGGATTCACAGCTTGTCTGGTTATGCTGGTTTGTGATGACAACTACTGTACAGTATATAATAAATGTTCATTTTTTTGTTCAACAAGAAATGTGAATTCTTCTTCATGGAAAAATAAGACATCCCCTGAAAATAAGACCTAGAACATCTTTGGGAGCAAAAATTAATATAAGACACTGTCTTATTTTCGGGGAAACACGGTATGTGCCTTCTGGTCACCTATTAACTTGCAGCAACCACATGAATTCCATAGTTTTCCTGGGCAAGGAGTATGCAGAGGTGCTTTGCCATAACTTTCCTTCTCATTGGCTCTTCGTAGGCAGTTTCCTTTTCTAATCAGCATAACTAACTAGTCCTGATCCTGCTTCACCTCTGAGATCAAACAAGACCTGGAGCTTCAGAGTCTGATTTGGAGAAGGCATTAAAATAGTAATGAGAAACATGTCGTTCACTAAGTACAGTAGAGTCTCACTTATCCAACATAAACGGGCCGGCAGAACGTTAAAAAAGGGGCCGGGCTGTGGTGCAGCTGGCTAGTAACCAGCTGCAATAAATCACTACTGACCGAGAGGTCATGAGTTCAAAGCCCGGGTCGGGTTAAGCCCCGACCATTAAATAGCCCGGCTTGCTGTTGACCTATGCAGCCCCGAAAGACAGTTGCATCTGTCAAGTAGGGAAATTTAGGTACGCTTTATGCGGGAGGCTAATTTAACTAATTTACAACACCATAAAAACTGCCAGCAAAAAACTAGGAAAGGAATGAGGAAGTACAGCCACTAGTGGATGGTGAAGCAACAGTTCCCCCTGTGGCCGGAATCGTGAAGCTGGGAAAATGTTAAATGCCTCTGTGTGTGTCTATACTGTATGTTGTTTGTCTGTTGGCATTGAATGTTTGCCATATATGTGTTCATTGTAATCCGCCCTGAGTCCCCTTCGGGGTGAGAAGGGCGGCATATAAATACTGTAAATAAATAAAATAAATAAAATAAAATGTTGGATAATAAGGAGGGATTAAGGAAAAGCCTATTAAATGTCAAATTACGTTATGATTTTACAAATTAAGCACCTAAAACATGTTTTACAACAAATTGACAGAAAAAGCAGTCCAAAACATGGTAACGTTATGTAGTAATTACTGTATTCATTAATTTAGCACCAAAACATCACAATATATTGAAAACATTGACTACAAAAATATTGGCTAGTAACAAATTGACTACAAATAAAGATAGAATTGCATAAAATGAACTTACAGTAGCAACACTGTCGGAAATTAAATCCATACAAAATTCAATCCTTGCTGTCGAGAGAAACAGCTGTGGATCGGGGCAAGAGGCAAACTGCGTTGGATAATCCAGAACGTTGGATAAGTGGATGTTGGATAAGTGAGACTCTACTGTAAGTTGCCTAGCATTTATTCGTTGGTCTCCGTGGGGCATCCAAAATCGACAAATGTCTGCCCACTTGGACACAAGTATTTCTTTTATATGTCTATTATATGGGCTTTTTTTATATGTCTATTATATTATTATTATTTTTGATATGTCTATTATATGGGCTTTTTTTCGTGTCAGGAGCAACTTCTGGAGTGAGAGAATTGGCCATCTGCAAGGACGTTGCCCAGGGGACGCCCAGATGTTTTGATGTTTTACCATCCTTGTGGGAGGCTTCTCTCATGTCCCCGCATGCAGCTGGAGCTGATAGAGGGAGCTCATCCACGCTCTCCCCGCGTGGGATTCGAACCTGGCAGCCTTTAGGTCAGCAACCCAAACTTCAGGTCATTAGGCTTTTATCCCCTAGGCCACCGAAGGCTCCATTATATGGGCTCAAAGCCAGCCTTAAAAACTTTGGCATAGACACCGTGAACTGGGAAGCCCTGGCCCTTGAGCACTCTAACTGGAGATCAGCTGTGACCAACAGTGCTGTAGAATTCAGAGGCATGAATGGAGGGCTTAAGGGAGAAACATGCCAAGAGGAAGGCGCGTCAAGCCAACCCTGACCGGGACTGCCTTCCATCTGGAAAAAATTGATGTTTTCACTGTAGAACAACACACAGACCAAGAATAGATCTCCACAAGCACCTACGCATCCACTGCCAAGTCACTACACCTGGAGGACCATCATCCTTGAGCTATAAGGGATCGCCTAAGTAAGTAAGTATCTGAATGATTCATTCAATGTTAAAAATTCATTTCAATAGCACTGCCTTTGCTGTTTGCTAAAGCATTCTTTCCAGAAAAATACGAAGGCTGTGTACAAGTAGCAGGATTTTTTCATCCTGATCAAATAAATGCACAAATTGGAATCTTTTTTAGGCCTTTACATGTTTCAGGCATTGCTCATGAAAGCCGGGGGATCCCAGTGACTCACACCTGTGTTAATTATTTTTAGCAGGCTTTGGGCTTTGCGAATGAGACTATCACCCGGTGGGGATTGCACACACAATGGGAACAGGAAACATTTAAAAACAAACACTTGTGTGCCAATATTATCTCACTGCTTCGGGACTCAAGATTTACTTAATTGCAGCCGAGAAGGTTTTGGATTAGCCCCTCTTTGCAGAAGGCAAACTTGTCAGTCTTGGATATCATGGGGAGGACTTTTTGGATGGTTTTTCTTTTTGCCTTAGATCTGATCCTTGTCTTACATTAAGGAAGAGATGGGTTTGGACAAATGGACGTGGTTGCCAAAGAAAACCCAGTGAGAAATTCACATTAAGGTTGCCATAAGCAGGGCTGGCCCAAGGTAATTTTCAAGTGTAGGTGAACAGAATTTAGCCCCCCACCCCAAACCAGTCACTGAATAATAAAAGCGTTGGATATGCGAAAATGTTGGATAATAAGGAGGAATTAAGGAAAAGCCTAAATAAAGAACAACACTCTGAAAACAGGGGAATTCCAGACAGTAAACAATCAGGGCCAGCTAACACCTCCCAACCAAGGATGCCCTCAGGGAGGAAGCAGCCAGGCTTTGAATCTGCAAGGCCATTAAACATAGTGTGCAACATTCACACTAGCCTCAAACAAACAAGACCTCTTTCTCCCACCCTGGACTTTCCACAGATATATAAACCCCACTTACCTAGCTTCCAACAGACCTCAGAACCTCTGAAGATGCCTGCCATAGGTGTGGGCCTGGCTCCGGAGGCCGGGCGCAGGCCCCAGAGGCGGCCACAAGTCCCGAAGGTGAGTGGGCCCAAGCCAAAGCCAAGAGGAAGCGGGGGTGCATGCCTGGTGCATGTGGGGGTGCATGCCCGCGCCTCCTCTCGGATTTGGTCTGGGCCCGCTCAGCTTTGGCCTGCCGAGCGGGCCCAGACTGAAGCCGAGAGGAGGCGGGGGGTGCGCATGCATGTGCACACACCCAGGAGTGCCTCAACTGCGCCCCCTAGAGAATGGCGCCACAGGCAAGTGCCTGGTTTGCCTCGCGGTTGAACCACCTCTGGCCATAAGTCAGTCAGAACTTGATGGCACCCAGCAATAACAAGCTCTGCCAAAATATGGTTGGACCAATCAACGAAACATCAAATAGTTTATGATAACTCCCATAATTTCTAAACCTCAATGAGAGTTGTAGTCCAATGTGTCTGGAAGCTACCAAGCCAGAGAAGACACCTTTGCCTTTTAGATGCTGCAGAGATACTCCATTAGTTCTTTCCAAAGGTTGCCCACCCAACACAAGTCAGGCCAAAGGAACCCAAATGCAGAACAAAACAATAATAAAACTGAAAACCAAGGCGGCTGCATTCTCCAAGTGAAGTCATGTGTGAAGAGGGGTGGGGGGGGGGGTCTTAATTATTTCAAGAATCGGATGCCCCCCCTTTGCCATGTGTGTCACCAGGTTTCATTTTGTCAGGTTAATATCGGGACCTGCAACTTGCAAAGAGAAATGCTTCCACTTTCCAGGTCTGCAAAGCCCCCCTTCTTAGATTATGTTTCATATCTTCCATTTTTTTTTAATAAACAGATAATAAAGCCCCTACTGTTCAGCCTCGAGCTGCTTCTTTGCTTCTCCCTTCACTGGCATTTAGGAAGATTGCTTGGGGTTGACTTAACCTGGGCACCCCTCCCCGATTTGATGGAGTTAAAAGAAAAGAAAAGATGCATTCTCTTATGTTCTTGGGTCTTTAAGAATGACCTCTGCCAAGACGACCAACACACTCACACATACACCAATTACAACCCAGCTTGCAAAAAAATGCCATAACAAGTCAAACCGCAGAGACACAATGGCTTCAGATTATCTCTGAAGAAATGATCCCAGTAGGAGGGCATTCCACTGCCTGTGCTTCAGATGGCCTTGGTCATCACGCATGAGTGCCTTGTACATTGGGTTGATAAGACAGGTGGTCGCAGAGGGAAGACTGCAATCCTATGCCTTGTTTTTTGGGGTGAAGCCCCAACTAAGGGCTGAATAAAGAACCATGGCTTTGTGTTGCCTATTAGCCTGGAGGAAGGAACTAAAGCAGGGAGGGAGGGACAGAAAGACAGATATAGACATGCTGTTCTTGACTTACATTGCTACCAGAGTTTGGGACAGCGACTTTTTAGATTGCAACTGCAGCTGCATGTTAAGTTCTAAACAGGTTGGACTATACAAAACTATGGCATGGGCTGTTCAGTCCAACCTTCAAACAGGTTTAGGACGGGGGACACATGAATTTTGCTCTCTGAGTAGCTTTGTTGTAAATTGTCATTAAGTTGACTTTGACTTCTGGTGACCCTGTGAATGGGAGACCTTTGAGTCACCCAGTTATGGACAGCCAACGCAGGGTCATGGCTTCTCCTTTCAGTTAGAGCAGTGGTTCCCAAACTTATTTGGCCTGCCACCCTCTTTCCAGAAAAAAATATGACTCAGAACCCCCTGGAAAGGGGGCGTGGCCTAGAGGGGTGGGTGTGGCTCCTGCTCAAGAGGGTGGGGCTGAGCCTCTCCCCTAGTCCAAGATGCAGGGCTGGGAGGGGAGGTGGGCGGGGCCACAAATGGGCAGCCAGGACTGGGATGGGTGAGTTACGAGCTCTGAGGCAGGGCTGAGCTTCTATCCCTGTCCTGTGGTGCCTGCCAGGACACAGGGGGTGGAGCTAGAGGAGGGGGCGGGGCCTCTTCCCAAGTGCCTGACGGGGCTGAACCTCTATACCCCACCCCTGTGTTCTAACAAGCGCCTCAGGGGAGGTATACAGAGGCTCAGCCCTGTCTCGCACTCTTGGGAAGAGGCCTCGCCCCCACCCCTAGCCCCGCCCTTTAGTCCTAAAAGGCCTCTCAGGAGAGGTATAGAGGCTCAGCCCTGTCTCGGGCTCTTGGAAGGAGGCCCCGCCTTGTTCCCTAGCTCTGCCAATGTGAGTAGATCAATATGTACCACTCCGGCAGGAAGGTAACAGCTCTCCATGCAGTCATGCCGGCCACATGACCTTGGAGGTGTCTACGGACAACGCCGGCTCTTTGGCTTAGAAATGGAGATGAGCATCAACCCCCAGAGTCAGACATGACTGGAATTAACGTCAGGGGAAACCTTGACCTTTACCTAATAATATACAATAATATATAATAATATAATATATTGTATATACAAAGTATATTGATAATACTATTATGATGTAATACAATATAATGCTAATAATAATACAATATAATATCTCACTTATCCAAGACTCGCTTATCCAAGGTTCTGGATTATCCAATGCATTTTTGTAGTCAATGTTTTCAATATTTTGTGATATTTTGGTGCTAAATTTGTAAATACAGTAATTACAACATAACATTACTGCATCTTGAACTACTTTTTTGTCAAATTTGTTGTATAACATGATGTTTTGGTGCTTAATTTTTAAAATCATAACCTAATTTGATGTTTAATAGACTTTTCCTTAATCCCTCCTTATTATCCAAGATATTCGCTTATCCAAGGTTCTGCCGGCCCATTTAGCTTGGATAAGTGAGACTCTACTGTAATTATATATCATATATTTCATGTAATATTACTAATAATATTAAAATATAGTGGTATAGTACAATATAGTAATATATAATGCTAATATTGTGCCATGCTAATAATATACAATAATATATAATAATATAATATATTGTATATACAAATAATATTGATTATAATATTATAATGTAATACACTATAATGCTAATGCTAATAATATAATAATATTAATTATATATTATATATTACATGTAATATTACTAATAGTATCACAATATAGTGTTATTGTTGTAGTTGAGTCAGTAAGTAAAGTTGCAAGCAGTAGTAGTAGTACCAGTAGGGGGAAAAGGGGTAATCACGAGCAGGTGTCAGATGAAGAACAGCAAAGGGAACGGATCCGGGATATACTTATGGCACCTACTGATGAAGACACATTCAAAGGGTTTTCAAGTGGCGGGAAGTCGATGAGCGAGGAAGGAGAAGTGGTGGATGGGAATAGAGACACTAAGAGGGTTATTCGGGAGCAGGAGTCAGATGAAGAACGAGAGAGGAAGAATATCCGGGATATATTTACTGCTCCCACAGATGATGAATCATTTATTGGTTTCTCTGGGAATGATGGGTCTGAGAGTGATGAGGATAGGGAGAACACAATGGATTGGACTAAGGTACAAGAGATTAGGAATATATGTGCAGAGCCAACTTCTAGCTATACGTTTGTGGGGTTTTCGGGGCACGAGGATTGGCAAACGGGAAATACATCCGAGTCATGGGGAGACCTAATTCTTGACAGGAGATGGAGGAACTGGAGAGATGGAAACAGAGGTTCGGGTGTGGAGACAAGGACAGCTGCTAGAGATGATGATGGGGTGAGGCCAGCTCATCATCGGATAATGATGTGTAAGTTAAAAGTAGGCTCTAAAATGGGGAATCTTTGCAGAAGGCAAAGTGTCAGTTTCCTATTGTGTGTATTTTGTTGCTCCCTGCTCTCGTGTTGGGTTTTGGGTTCGGGTTCTGCAGCCTGGAGTTCTGTTCCTGAGAATTCTCGATGTTTGGACTAGCTTATTGTGAGTGTGGCTCTCTCCCTTCCTGGACCCTTGGATTAACCAACTACGGCTCTGTTTGACCACCTGGGAAACAACGTTTGTTCGGACTCCTTTTACTGCGACTCTGGGACTTCGGTTGCTTTTGGCAACTCCTATTTGCACTGACTCTTTGGGTGCAGCGCTGTCTGTCAGAACCCTTTTGTTACAGCATTGTTTGTTTGCTGTTTATTTTGACTTAGTTATAATCTGGGTTTTCCTTCTGTTAAATCCGGGTTTTCTTTCTGTTTAATCCGGATTATTTTCCGGTTGCTTTTTGAAGCCCAGTTGGGCAAACCCTTTGAGTTTTGGCTAGATACACTGAAAGTAAGTGTCTCTGAGTGTATTTTTGCTTTATAATAAACCTTTTGTTGGACTAAATAGTGTGTGTGGCTCTTTAAGGCCTCTGTGTCTCGACAGGTATAGTACAACATAGTAATATATAATGCTAATATTGTGCTATGCTAATAATATTATATTTTGTATGTACATTTGATTTGTAAGCCGCTCTGAGTCCGCTTCGAGGTGAGAAGGGCAGGATATAAATGTAGTAAGTAAGTAAGTAAATAAATAAATAAATAATATAATATATCTCTCTATCTAGCTATGCAATTGCAAAAAAATGATACTCGTTTATTTATTTAGGTTATTTATTTGTATGTATTTATTAAGCTGATGCCCTGCTTTTCTCCCAGAAAGGAATTCGTATTTTTTTCTTCTTGCAGGCAGTTGTGGATTTGTATGTTCCCGTTGTTTTCAGCCATAAAAAGGAGGAGTATTCAGGAATACAATGAACCCAGGATTCCCAACATCTCAGGATCTTTTCATGCTGTGCAGTGATAACACTACGATTCCACTTTAACTACCATGGCTGCATTCTACAGGGCCTGGCGTTCGTCGGATGAAACCACAGCAGTTCTAAGTGCAACCATATGCTCTAATTGTCTGGTGTGAAAGGGCCCTCGTTCCTACACATCCGTAGATCCGCTCCGTTTAATTCAGCGCAGCTTAGTTTTATGGGCTGGAGCCCACTTTGTCAGATGCAAACCATTACAACAGAGCTGACCCTCTGGAATTTGTCAGAGCAATGAAATCAATGACCTACATGAACCACCTTGGGAGAAGGGCTGCACTCTCACAGGCTCATTTGTTTAAACCAAAATGTATAAACAAAGACTTGGAAGACAGATATATACGACCGGCAACCTATCCAGCCAAAATGCAAATTCAATGTTTTTGCTGAATGACAAGGCTGCAAAAAAAGTGTGCAAATGGGAGGAGGCAACCAAGCTCCTGGCCAATTGCAAGACACAGAGGAATCAAAAACTGGTACCTGGTTGGACCCCTCTGGAAAAAAAAAGAGAGATCTACCATATATACTTGAGTATACAATGGCAGTGACACCATAGCTAACATTTGATAATACAGTAAGAACCCAATATCTCTGGGGTTCCTGATCAGATCACAGTTAACTGAAAACATGATCAAACTCCTTCTAAATTACCTGATTTCTAGTTCCAGTATAACATAAAGTTGAAAATGACATAGAGATATCCTAGAGAAGTATCCAGGGGAAATATACCACAGAATTTCTAAGAGGACCTAGCGAATTCTTGAGAGGCCATTTTCCTCAGGTGTGGGCAAGTGAAACATGGTTATGGGGATCTTACTGTACTGTGCAGAAGAAAGCACAGGTAAACAATTTCTAACTGTTCCTCTTTTTTGCCATGAATGTCCTATGATGAAACTATTGAAAATGAATCAAAAGACAGTGCCAGAAGATGACACTCTGAGGTCAGAAAGTAGTTGGGGATATACTTGGGAAGAGCAGAGGACAAGAACAACCTATGCTGTGGCTAATGACGCAATTGGGCCCAAATCAAAAGGATATTCAGCTACTGATGTGCTCAGAGATTAAAGGAAAATCTGAAACTGCAATAGACATATTATACAAATATGGAACATGAGAAGTCTGAATCAGAGTAGTCTAGACATCATAAAATGGAATGTATAAATCCGAATATAAGCTGAGGCACCTAATTTTGCCACAAAAAACTCCAGTATAAGCCGAGGGTGGTAAATTTCAGAAATAAAAATAGATACCAATAAAATGACATTAATTGAGGCATCAGTAGGTTAAATGTTTTTGAATATTTACATCAAGCTCAAATTTAAGATCAGACTATCCAATTCTGATCAAATCATCATTCTCATCTTCTTTAATGTAAATGTGCTTATGTATCCCTTTAATAATAGTAGAGTAAAATAATACATGGAATAATAATAATAATAATAATAATAATAATAATAATAATAATAATACTATAATGGATATTTGAAGGGAAGTGTATTTCCCAATAGGAAAAGGTTTCCTATAATACAGTAGAGTCTCACTTATCCAACACTCGCTTATCCAACGTTCTGGATTATCCAACGCATTTTTGTAGTCAATGTTTTCAATATATCGTGATATTTTGGTGCTAAAGTCATAAATACAGTAATTACTACATAGCATTACTGTTATTGAACTACTTTTTCTGTCAAATTTGTTGTCTAACATGATGTTTTGGTGCTTCATTTGTAAAATCATAACCTAATTTGATGTTTAATAGGCTTTTCCTTAATGCCTCCTTATTATCCAACATATTCGCTTATCCAACATTCTGCCGGCCCGTTTATGTTGGATAAGTGTACTTATATTATCTTATGTAAAACTTTTTCTCTCTTTCCCTTCCCCACCTTTCCTCTTGTAACCCTCGGCCTCACCTTTATCCCCCAAATTTGTATCCTTTTTTCCTTATCCCCTTTCTTTCCCCACATTCCCCCGATTTTATAAGTGTGCACTGTATATGGAAAATATTCAATAAAAATCGTTTTTTTAAAAAAAGATAATGAAACCAATGTACATTTCAAAGTGGAATCAAATCTTGATCTTGCTAATCATATTCTGCCAATGCTACAGCACACTGTCCATGAACACACACTATACAAGGTTGCTGGGCTGTGTCCAACTCACTGGAGTAAACCAAGAAGTGCAATACAGAGCACACCTAAAATCTTTTCATCTTCTGGATCAAAAGTCATAAAGCAAAATGCATTCGTCCCCGTATTTCAAACCCACCTTGGCATTTCCATAGCGGTAATTCCCCACCCTGTTTTCCCAGCCCATTTCCCCCCTGTGATTACTGATGGCTTCCCAGAAAACAGGGCAGATATTGCATTTTATTTATCTTATATTTTCAGAAGGAAGCAATTCATTTTTCCAGCTGTTGACCTGGAACTTCCCCTCCTTCGTTCTACACCAGAAGATTCCCAGAGAAAAAGAAAAGCTGCAATGCCTATTGCGACATTCCCAAAGGATCTTCACAGTGTTTGGCAGGACGCTGTGAGGATTTCTGAACCCACAATGTTCAGTGTCCAAAAAAGATCAAAACTCCTGTTGAATAATGGGAGTTGTGGTTTTGCATGGTCTTTAGCCTGTGTCTCTCTATATGTTGTAATCCTCTCTGAGTCCCCTTGGAGAAAAGGGTGGAATATAAATAAAGTGTTCTTGTTATTATATTATTATTAACACAACGACATAGTATGATACAGCAAACAAGAAAGACACTTCCCAAGCGTTTAGGATGTATTTTCGGATGATGTGCACAGATCCCAGTAGGGTGGCCTTTTGCAGTTGGCAGATCGTAATTTTGTCAATGTCTATTGTTTCCAAATGCCAGCTGAGATCTTTACTGCTGGGAGGTGGTACTTGAGGCATAAGTTCCAATGAATCATTTGGGCCACATGGTTGTGCCTCTGTTTGTAGTCTGTCTGTGTGATTTTCTTACAGCCACTGAGGATATGATCAATGGTTTCATCAGCTTCCTTACACAGTCTGCATTTTGGGTCATCAGCTGATTATATTATTATTATTATTATTATTATTATTATTATTATTATTTTATGACACAGCAAACAAGATAGATATGCTGGATTTCATATCACAAAATCACAAGTCGAACACTTCCCAAGTGTCTAGGACTGTGTGATGTATTTTCGGATGATGCACGCAGATCCCAGCAGGGTGGCCTTTTGCAGTTGGCAGATCGTAATTTTGTCAATGTCTATTGTTTCCAAATGCCGGCTGAGATCTTTTGGCACAGCACCCAGTGTGCCCATCACCACCGGGACCACCTGCACTGGTTTCTGCCAGAGTCTTTGAAGTTCAATCTTGAGGTCCTGATAGTGGCTGAGTTTTTCCTGTTGTTTTCATCAATTTGACTGACAACTGGTATGGCGACATCAATAATCCAAACCTTTTTCTTTTCCACAACTGTGATGTCTGGTGTGTTGTGTTCCAGAACTTTGACAGTCTGGATTCAGAAGTCCCACAGTATCTTTGCGTAATTTTGTCAATGTCTATTGTTTCCAAATGATGGGAGGGAGGTGGTACTTGAGGCATAAGTTCCAATGAATCATTTGGGCCACATAGTTGTGCCTCTGTTTGTAGTCAGTCTGTGCGATTTTCTTACAGCAGCTGAGGATATGATCAATGGTTTCATCAGCTTCCTTGCACAGTCTGCATTTTGGATCATCAGCTGATTATATTATTATTATTATTATTATTATTATTGTTATTATTATTATTATTATTATTATTATTATTATTATTATTATTATTGGGTTGTTGTATGTCTTTCGGGCTGTGTGGCCATGTTCCAGAAGTATTCTCTCCTGATGTTTCACCCACATCTATGGCAGGCATCCTCAGAGGCTGTGTGGCATGGATAAACTAGGCAAGAAAAGGGGAAAAAATATATCTGTGGCCTGGACTCTCCACAGATATATATATATTTTCCTTTCCTTGCCTAGTTTATCCATGCCACACAGCCTCTGAGGATGCCTGCCATAGATGTGGGCGTAACGTCAGGAGAGAATACTTCTAGAACATGGCCAAACAGCCCAAAAGACATACAACAACCCTGTGATCCCGGCCATGAAAGCTTTCGACAACACATTACTATTATTATTATTATTATTATTATTATTCTACCAAAGAGCAATGGCGCCTGGCAAAACCACAACTCCCATGCTTCCTTAGCCTTGTGTCATGGTGGTTCAAGTGGGGCCAAACTGCATTCATTCTCCAGTGTAGATGCACCCGAGGTCAGTGCTCAGGACAAAGCCATCATATTTGCTGAGCTGGAGCAGCAAACGGGGTTCTTTACCCATCTGGATCAAGGTGTACAATACCTAAAGCCAGCCAACTTGATTTGGGACTATGAGGCAGAAAATCCCACCAGTGCCTCTCCCACTCACTAACAGGAAGAGTACAATAATAAATCAAGTAACTACAGCCGTTTCCTGTTCTTTCCTGAAGCCCAATTTCTGCTCGCTGAGGCAGCAGCTTTGCTCTATGCCTAATGATATAACTGGTAATTTTAGACCCTAGTCTAAATTCTCTTACAGGAGCAAATGTGTGGGGCTGCAGATGGCCTTCTGTATTACTTTAGTTGTGAAGCATGTAACAACCATTCCTCCTCTTCCTGCTATTTCACACTTTGCAACTGCTCTTACATTTTTATAGTCTGCATGTACAGAAGGAAAAGGGGCATTCGACAACTGCTAGCCACAATTTCCAGAAAGGGAAGGACAATTGTTGCAGATGTGGAGTTGGCTGTTATTGTCATTTTACCTATAGCACCACTAATGTTGGACTAAACCTGAATTCAAATCCTTCTTTGAATCCCATGGGTGACCTTAAGAAAATCACACGCTCAGCCTCAGAGGAAGACAAAGACAAAGAAATCTTGGCAAAGAAACCTCAAAGTCAACACAACAACAAATCCATTATACAATGGGTCCTTGGTGTCTACTGACTTGGTTCCAGGACTCACCATGGCTACAAAAATCTATAGATCCACTAGCTATGCCTGGCCACGCGTTGCTGTGGCCAAGTCTGGTGGTATGGGAAATAAAGTATTGAGGAACTGGTGGTAGTTAAGGTAAAGTATAAAGGTTTCCCCCTGACATTAAGTCCAGTCGTGTCTGACTCTGGAGGTTGGTGCTCATCTCCATTTCTAAGCCAAGGAGCCGGCGTTGTCCGTAGACTCCTCCAAGGTCATGTGGGATGACTGCATGGAACACCGTTAACTTCCTGCTGGAGCAGTACCTATTCATCTACTCTCATTTGCATGTTTTTGAACTTTAGGGTTGGCAGAAGCTGGGGCTAACAGTGGGGGCTCTCTCCACTCCCCCAATTCACACCTGCGACCTTTCAGTCCAGAAGTTCAGCAGCTTAGCGCTTTAACACGGTGCACCATCAGGGGATATTATTTCCTAAAGGTTGTGAATATACAATATTTTTGATTTTTTTTTGTCTGTGTTAGCTGACCCTGATTGTTTCCTTTGTGGAATTTCCAATTTCCTTGCTTTCAGAGTGTTGCTCTTTATTTACTGTCCTGGTTTTAGAGATTATATTGTTCTGTATTATTCTATCACAGTAATTATTTCATATTAAAGTAGAATCTCACTTATCCAACATTCGCTTATCCAATGTTTTGGATTATCCAATGCAGTCTGCCTTTTAGTAATCAATGTTTTTGTAGTCAGTGTTTTAAATTCATTGTGATATTTTGGTGGTAAATTTGTAAATACATTAATTACTACATAGCATTACTGTGCATAGAACTACTTTTTCTGTCAAATTTGTTGTATCACATGATATTTTAGTGCTTAATTTGTATAATGATTACCTAATTTGATGTTTAATCGGCTTTTACTGAATCCCTTCTTATTATCCAAAATATTCACTTATCCAACATTCTGCCTGCCTGTTTATGTTGGATAAGTGAGACTCTACTGTATATTGATAATCTTATATTATCTGCTTAGAACTGGATTATATGAGGCCCCTTCTTCACAGTTGTATAAAATGCACACTGAAGTGGATTATATGGCAGTGTGGAGTCAAGATAATCCAGTGCCAAGCAGATAATATAAGATTAGAAATGGGTTATATAGCTGTGTGGAAGGGCCTTGAGTCTACACTGCCATATAATCCAGTGCAAATTAGATAATCTGTGGAAGAGGCCTAAGTGAGCCCTAACTCTGCCTGTCCCCTGGGCTGAGTGGGTTGCTAGAAGACAAGTGAGCAGAGCTTAGCCTTCTAACTGGCAGCAATTGGATAAAAACAATTATTTCTCTACCTCTAATTAGGACTTTATTTTTCTTTTCTTTTTGTTGTATCAACCTAGAGGCATGGATGATGGGTTGTGTTGTCAAATTTTGAGGTTGGGGGGCCTGTACTTTTGTTGTTTTGTCGGTCGCCGGGATTCCATCACTTCTAGATAGATAGATAGATAGATAGATAGATAGATAGATAGATAGATAGATAGATAGATAGATAGATAGATGTAGCCTGTAATTTGGCCCACAACCCCAGGACTAGATTGATTTTTCCATTAAAAATGAACAAATCCAAGATGAAGCCAAGTCTGCATCCTTTTGGGGTGAATAATAGTGATGATGACAAAGTTCAAAGTGAAGAAGATAAGATAAATGGTTCATCTTGGTCATGCAGAGCATGAGAAAGTGAGGAGACATCTGAGTTCAATTGCAGCAATGGAATAAGGGCAGCCCAACATTACACTGCCTTTTTTCCTATCTGCAGTGTGGATAGTTTGCATGAATACATAGAACACTTAGTGCAGACAACTGACAGGTCTTTGACTGACATAATAGGAACATCCATGCTTGGAAACACTCCCGGGCAGATTTTGAATCACGCTTTCAGGATTCAGTGATATAACTGGGTCTGGCTGTCCTCTCATTTGCATTTGTTTTCCATCAAAGTCCTTTCTTCTTCATTGCATGTTCTCTTTTGCAATAGTCTGTTCCTATATGACAACATTTTTCTGACCCACTCATCCTTCACTCATACTCAGCAACATACCAAAGGAGCCATCTTGTTCTCTCCAACTTGGAAAGACACAAATGGAACATGAGAATATGACGCAAGAGCCATTTCAGTCTTTTGCCAAAATAATAGTGAACTCAGGTGGCAGAGACATGGCAGGAGGATCAAGTGGTCAACCCCCCCCCCCCCCAAAAAAAGTCTCAGAAGAAAGTCAAGCTTCACCAAAATATCATCACAGAAAAGCAATTCAGTCACGACCGATGGTGTTCAGATCTGCCTCTGATGAGTATAAGCTGACCCGAATATAAGCCGAGGCACCTAATTTTACCACAAAAAAACTGGGAAAACATTGACTCCAGTATAAGCCGAGGGTGGTAAATTTCAGAAATAAAAATAGATAACAATAAAATTACATTAATTGAGACATCAGTAGGTTAAATGTTTTTGAATATTTACATAAAACTCAAATTTAAGAGAAGACTGTCCAACTCTGATCAAATCATTATTCTCATCTTCTTCAATGTAAATGTGCTTATGTATCCTTTTAATTTTAAGGAGCCCCGATGGCAAAGTGTGTTAAAGCACTGAGCTGCAGACTGAAAGGTCGCAGGTTCAAGCCCCGAGAGCGGAATGAGCACCCGCTGTTAGCCCCAGCTTCTGCCAACCAAATAATAATAATAATGATAATAATAATAATAATAATAATAATAATAATAATAATAACTTTATTCTTATACCCCGCCCCATCTCCCCGAAGGGACGCGGGGCAGCTTACATGGGGCCATGCCCGGACATAACAATATAAAAGCGAACAATGCAATAAAACAAACAATCAACGATAAACAACAATATTGATAAAAAAGTCATAAAAAGTCAGCATACAAGATAGATATTAAAAAACATGAATTGAATAAAACATGAACCTAGCAGTTCGAAAACATGCCAATGTGAGTAGATCAATAGGTACCGCTCCGGCAGGAAGGTAACGGCGCTCCATGCAGTCATGCCAGTGGCCACATGACCTTGGAGGTGTCTATGGACAACGCCAGCTCTTCAGCTTAGAAATGGAGATGAGCACCAACCCCCAGAGTCAGACATGAATGGACTTAACGTCAGGGGAAAACCTTTCCCTTTCCCTTATCCTTTTAATAATAATAGAGTAAAATAATACATGTAATAATAATAATAAGATCAGAGTGAAATAATAAATGTATTAATAATCATAATAAAAATAGAGTAAAATCAATGTAATAGTAGCAACAATAATAGAGAAAAATAATAAATGTAATAATACCAATAATAATAGAGAAAAATAATAAATGTACCATATATTCTCAAGTATAAGCTGACCCAAATATAAGCTAACCAGGACCCTCACCCGAGTATAAGCCGAGGGGGGCTTTTTCAGTCTTAAAAAAAGGGCTGAAAAACTAGGCTTATACTCGAGTATATACAGTACATCCAAGAATATTGAAATAACTAGCAGAACCACTGGCAATAATCTTTGAGAATTCTTGGAGAACAGGAGGAGTCCCAGCAGACTGTTGTCCAATCTTCAAGAAGGGAACAAAAGAGGACCGAAACAATGACCAGTGTCCAGTCGGCCTGACATCAAGACCAGGAACGATTCTGGCTTGACAACAGAGTTACATGTGAGAAAGATCTTGGGAGTTTTCATGGGGAATAAGTTGAACATGAGTCAAGAATGTGATGCAGCAGCTAAAAAGGCTCATGGGATTTTGGGCTGCATCCAAAGGAGCCCAGTGTCCAGATCAAGGAAAGTCATGTTGCCTTTGTATTTTGCTTTGGTTAGGCCTCTTTACCTGGAATAGACTGTATCCAGTTCTGGGCAGCATAGTTCAAAAGAGAGATTGACTCTAAGCTGGAAGGAGTCCAGAGGAAGATAACCAAAAGGTCTGGAGACCATGAATAATCCCGCTGAAGAGCATCTTAAAGAACTGGGTCTGTTTAGCCTCCGAAGAGAAGGTTAGGAGTAGACATGAGAGCCACGTATAAATATGTAAAAAGATATCATAAGGAAGAGGGAGCAGACTTGTTTTCTACTGCCCTTAAAACTAGGATTCAACGGAGCCATGGATTCAAATAACAGGAAATAAGATTCCACTTGAACATGAGGAGGAATCTCATACTCTCTAATATTCCATGGATGGCTCCTTCCAGGGGTTCTTTGGGTGCTGGTTCATAAAATTCCATAGGATAACTCTGACTTCTTAGATATGGTTATCATGATGGTCTATGGACAAGCAGATGGTGACTAGTAGATGGCATATGTTCTGTATCTCACAACAACAACAACAACAACAACAACTACTACTACTACTACTACTACTTTATTTTTGTATCCCGTCTCCATCTCCCCGAAGGGACTCGGGACGGCTTACATGGGGACAAGTCTAATCAACATAGTTAAAATATAACACAATAAAGTTCATACAACAGCATTATAAAACAACATAAAACACCTTCATATAACACAGTATAAAGACAACTATTGAGCAAACAATCAATACCCTGTTTCCCCGAAAATAAGACATCCCTGAAAAATAAGACCTAGTAGAAATTTTGCTGAATTGCTAAATATAAGACCTCCCCCAAAAGTAAGACCTAGCAACGTTTTTGTTTGGAAGCATGCCCAGCACCTGCGAAACAGAACACCAGAGCATGCAGGATTGGTAAATGTACATACCAGTTGTACATGGAAATAATGGTAGTAACAAGAAATTCATGATAGGATTCAGAGTTTTTCTGGTTATGTTGGTTTGTGATGACAACTACTGTACAGTATATAATAAATGTTCATTTTTTGTTCAACAATAAATGTGATTTCTTCTTCATGGAAAAATAAGACATCCCCTGAAAATAAGACCTAGCACATCTTTAGGAGCAAAAATTAATAGAAGACACTGTCTTATTTTCAAGGAAACACTGTAATAAACAGCTTCTGGACTTGGGCGGGTGAGTAGGTGCAAATTAGTTGTAATGGCAGGGCTGATGGATAAAGTGCAAAAACCAGATGACAGAATTGGGAATAGAGGGCAATGTAAAACAGAGTGCTATGTCAATGAGTGGGGAACAATCATAAAGTGTGAGGACTAGGTTTTGGGTCATAGCTAGGAGTCAAAGTTATCTGGGGAACTATCTAATCAAAAGCAAAGTGGAACAACCACATTTTTAGGTCTTTACGAAAGGTAGCAGCAGAATGAATGTTCACTGCCATATGATCCAGTTCAAAGTAGATAATCTGGATTTTAAATGGCAGTGTAGAAGGGGCCGAAGAGTGTGAGGAACAATTGATGTGTGCATGTCTGTTGAGGTGTGCATGTACACACAAATACAACACCAAGTCCTCCATCACAAATGGAAAGGTGGTGCATGTCTGATTTACATGTTCCATCCACAATTCTGCTTATTCCTGTGATCTCCAAATAGTGCCACTGTTAGGACCTCACAGCCCTTACAATATCCTTTTGCACATGGGATGCATCTGGCCTGCCAATTAAATTTCATTTCTCCATCTTTGCTTAAGGAATAGTTTTGGACAGTCTCCTGGCAGTTAAACCATAAACAACCTTCATCTTGGCAGAATTGGGCTGTAGTTTATTTGTCATTATTCAGGCAATTACTGGTTCTAAATGTCAGTTGCGCATTTCTACCGCCTCACCTTAATCTGATAAAAATAGAAACCGCACTGGATGCAATCATAATGATGATCCCAAAAAGGCATCATTTAGATATTAAAAAGTGTGAGGAATAAAAGAGAAATCCGTGGAACCACAAACACAGCATCAATATTATATCCTGAAGTAGTAGTTCCTGCCTGTAACAGAGTATTTACTTAGTAACCTGTAACAGAGTAGCCTGTAACAGAGTTTAACTTAGTGTTCTTCTGATTTTGCATTGTAATGTATATTATCATTTATTGTATTGTTCAATGTGTTATGATTTGTTGCTCTTTTTATATTCTGTCAAATTGTATTGTTCTGGGCATGGCCCCATGTAAGCCACACCAAGTCCCCGTTGGGGAGATGGTGGCGGGGTATAAATAAAGATGATTATTATTATTATTATTATTATTATTATTATTATTATTATTATTATTATTATGTTCCCAATAGTACTGAAATACACTGAGGGCCCTTCCACACAGCCATATAACCCAAAAGCTAGAGCTGATAGGGAGAAACTGGTGCCATTCTTGGAATCTTAGTCAAAAACGCAGAGACATTTGAGGCACCAACATGTGTGTTATAAATAAATACTCAAGATAATTACAAACCAAAAAAAATAGATATGAGTCTGGGAGATGTTATTAACTCAGACAGACTTGTATGATAGGAAGCAATGTTTTAGCAACACTGGTCTTAACTTATCAAGTTCAAGTCATAAAATCCAAAGATTTCAACCAAATGTGCCCAGAGGATAGGTTTTGGCACTGGCAGGACACATTCCATGTGGCCGGTTTAAGCAAATCCCGGCCGGCATAATTTCAACCAACACAGGAAGATGGTTTATGGCATTCAAAGTATTTCCACCCTGCTTTCAATTAATTTCTTCCCCCATGGGATCTAATAAAATCAACATTAACGCCAAGTGTCAATTGTAAAGTTACTATTATCCAGTGCAAAAACAACACAAAAAAAAAAACACAGAAGAGCTGAACACTCAAGCAATGATCCCCTGGGTTCCTCTTCCAGCCGTCGGTTCTTGAGGATGCAAAGCCAGTGAGTCATCATTGACCTTGACACTTTCCCTTTCCCTGGAATAATAGGCCTTGTCCCTTGTTTTCTTCCTCCCACACATTCCCACTTTCTGTAAATCCCTCGGCAGGGCGAGTTTTAGTCCCCGTTGGATACTATTTCCTCTTGATTCCGTCTCCGCTGAAGTCTTGACTCAGATGCACTCTACCTGTGTTTCAATGGTGCAATTTCCTTTCACCCACACAAACATACTACGCAACAACTGGCTTTTGATAACAAAGCAGCAGGCGCTTGGAATGTGTTGGCTGGATTCTCCCTCCTTCCAGGAAGCAGATGACATCAATGCTCTATCTGTCTCTTGGACCTGACTTTTGCCCCCTCCCCTCCCAGCCGTTCCACTCAGAGAGAGCGCCCGTTCTCTGCCTCCGACATGCTGAAGCTGGGAAGGAAAGGTCTGACTTTGCACCTGCCGTTCTTAGTAGGCTTTCAAGAGAAACATTGCTGCAAACGACACCAATCTAGGAGGGATAGCTAACACTCCAGAAGACAGGAGCAGAATTCAAAACAATCTTGACAGATTAGAGACATGGGCCGAAACTAACAAAATGAAATTCAACAGGGACAAATGCAAGATACTTCACTTCGGCAGAAAAAATGGAATGCAAAGATACAGAATGGGGGACGATGCCTTGCTTCGACAGCAGTACATGTGAATAAGATCTTGGAATCCTCGTGGACAACAAGTTAAACATGAACCAACAATGTGATGCTGCTGCTAAAAAAGCCAACAGGATTCTGGCCTGCATCAATAGGGGAATAGCATCTAGATCCAGGGAGGTCATGCTCTCTTCTATTCTGCTTTGGTCAGACCACACCTGGAATCACACTGTGTCTAATTCTGGGCACCGCAGTTGAAGGGAGATGTTGACAAGCTGGAAAGCGTCCAGAGGAGGGCAACTAAAATGATCAAGGGTCTGGAGAACAAGCCCTATGAGGAGCGGCTTAAAGAGCTGGGCATTTTAGCTTGCAGAAAAGAAGGCTAAGAGGATACATGATAGCCATGTACAAATACGTGAGGGGAAGTCATAGGGAGGAGGGAGCAAGCTTGTTTTCTGCTGCCCTGCAGACTAGGACGCGGAACAACGGCTTCAAACTACAGGAAAGGAGATTCCACCTGAATATCAGGAAGAACTTCCTGACTGTGAGAAAGGCTGTTCGACAGTGGAACTCTCTTCCCCAGACTGTGGTGGAGGCTTTTAAGCAGAGGCTGGATGGCCATCTGTTGGGGGTGCCTTGAATGTGATTTCCTGCTTCTTGGCAGGGGGTTGGACTGGATGGCCCATGAGGTCTCTTCCAACTCTACGATTCTATGATTCTTGGTTACTTTCCAATGAACACCTCTTTCCTCACATCATTGTATCTCACACCACACTCCAAGCTTTTATGTTTGGGTTTGTTTATCAAAGCAGCTGCTTCAAAGAGAGCTTCCCATCAGAGGTGCCCATCAGGACCAAGCAAGGATACATTCCTCTTATGATTTATTTGATGCTTAACATTTACACCATGTTGTTCCTCCAAGGAGTTCAAGGTAGAATATATGGCTTTTCCTGCCTCATTCTCCCAACCTGACACTCTAACCGGAGGTTAGAGAAAAGAAGCTTCCATAACAGAGGGAGATGGGACTGTTTGAGGAAGAGAAGACTGAGAGAAGGCACGGAAGCTATCTGGAGGAAAGTCATATAGAAGATGAAAAAAACTTGTTTTTCTGCTGCTTCAGAGACTAGAACACGAAGCAACTGAATTCAAATGACAAGAAAAGAGATTCCACCTAAATATTAAGGTAAAGGTAAAGGTTTTCCCCTGACGTTAAGTCCAGTCGTGTCCGACTCTAGGGGTTGGTGCTCATCTCCATTTCTAAGCCGAAGAGCCGGTGTTGTCCGTAGACACCTCCAAGGTCATGTGGCCGGCATGACTGCATGGAACTCCGTTACCTTCCCGCCGGAGCAGTACCTATTGATCTACTCACATTGGCATGTTTTCGAACTGCTAGGTTGGCAGAAGCTGGAGCTGACAGCGGGCGCTCACTCCACTCCCGGGATTTGAACCTGGGACCTTTCGGTCTGCAAGTTCAGTAGCTCAGTGCTTTAACACACTTTGCCACCGGGGCTCCTTACATTAGGAAGAACTTATTGAATGTAAGATTGGTTTGACTGTGGGATGGACAGCCTTGGATGGTGGTAGACTCTCCATCTTTGGAGGTCTTTAAACAGGTTGGATGGACATCTTCCAGCTGTGTTCGTGCACAATGTTGGGTTGGACACTATGGCTCTTGCAGCTCCTTCTAGGTGGAAACCATGCTGCCTTCCAGATGGTGTGAGACTGCAACTCCCAGCACTCCTCACTATTGGCTGTGTCCAAGAGAACTTGGAGATCAATAATATCTGGAGAGCTGCACTCGTGCTCTTGCTTCTCCCTGGACCCAACTCCTGTTTTCCCTTAGTTTGAGCCTTCAGGAACCCTTCTTACTAATTTTGGCAAAATGGCACCGATTTATTTATTGTTAGCATCCCGGGTTTAATCATTACTACTCAGAACGGAAAGGGGAGCAAATGAGATGTGAGTTCTGACAATAAAAGCATATCTTTTATTGTCATCCCCATCATAATTACAATTATACTTCTCGACCTTTTGTACTAGTCGCTCTTTTCCTGATTACTTGATATTAATTCAGGGCTCCTCTCTAACCAATGTGATCTTAAATGAATCTATTGCACTTTATCTATTTAAAATTTGTAACTCATAATGTGCACCTTGCTTATCCGCTATTGCAACCTCATTGTTTTTAATTCGATGTTTTAATACCGCGTTGTGTTTTTTCGGCTGCTGTGTATATATTATTATTGGTTTTTATTATTGTTCTTTAATGTTTCATATTTTATTTTATCATTGTTTTGTATCTGATTTTGCTGTAATCTGCCCCGAGTCCCCTTCGGGGGAGATGGAGGTGGGATATAAATAAACTTATTATTATTATTATTATTATTATTATTATTATTATTATTATTATTATTATTGGGACATGAGAGAAGCCTCCCACAAGGATGGTAAAAACATCAAAACATCCGGGCGTCCCCTGGGCAACGTCCTTGCAGACAGCCAATTCTCTCACTCCAGAAGCAACTCCAGTTGCTCCTGACACGAAAAAAAAAATTATTATTATTATTATTATTATTATTATTATTATTATTATTATTATTATTATTATCTTTTGCCACCTTTCCTTCACCATCTTTCCAATGCCGATGCTGCTATAAAAAACCTCTGGCTATGATGATGAGGAAGAATATGGTGGGAAGAGACTTTGTATAAAGGAGCTTCTTCACCAGAGGCATTGTTAACTGAGATATGCCCGTATTTGGATTATTTAACCATTCCTGATGCATTTTTGTAACTGAATTTGTTCATTTTCGGAGCTGGCATGCCCAGAAAATGGACTCACTTAGAAACACAGCAGGTGGCTCCCTTGGGGAGACCCCTAAAAGCAAACTTTTCTGTATCTATAATGTTTATTTATTTTCATTCATTCAAATATACATACATTGCGAGTGTTTGTTGCATACAGTGCAATACTTTCATCTATTAGTCTTTCATAATCATTTCTCAGACAATATATTTACAATAAGGGGTCATAGGCTTCTATTTGTATAGTATATATAGTGATATTATAAGTTCCAAATTTATATCCGTTTCCTCCTTGCCTACAGTCTATTAGCTTCCTCTATGTATATTTTTAGATTAATTTTACATTGAAATGTTGGATCATTGGTTGCCATTCCTTAACAAAGTTCTCTAAAGGTTCTCCTTTTAAGTGCATTGTTATTTTGTCCATCATCAGCAACTCTATAGTATATTGTTCCAGTTCTGCTAAGGGAGGTACCTTAGGGGTTTTCCAATATCTAGCATATACTATCCGAACTGCCACTGTCACGTAAAACAAAATTCTTCCATATTTCCTATGGAGGAAATATGGAAAAGCAAACTTTTCAACCACAGAAGTAAACCATGACTTACTGAAAGCCATGAGGATGAGGCGCCCCACCAGATTGCTTACCATCGTCTTTAAATATCTGCTTGGGCAATGGACAATATAACTCAGGTGTGCAATTTTGTACAATATCACCTAGTGTAGTGGTTCTCAACCTGTGGGTCCCCAGGTGTTTTGGTCTACAACTCCCAGAAATCCCAGCCAGTTTACCAGCTGTTAGGCTATCTGGAAGTTGAAGGCCAAAACATCTAGGGACACACAGGTTGAGAACCACTGACCTAGTGGAAGATGGAGTTGTGTAAGGCATTCTTTTTCTGGGATCTCACCTTCTGTGAACCAAGTGTTTTGCTTTTCATAGCCAAGAGCAACATCCCAAGGCAGATGCAATGATAAGACTTCCTGACTTTCAACAGACTGCCCTGTTTTGAAGGAACCTCCTTGTTATGAGGGAGTCACCCAAAACAAACCAATGTGGTTATCCAAGGTGTCAGTATGACTCTACACATCAATCATGTAGGTCTATGGCTTCATCATCCAACATAATATGAAGACTCATGCAATAAGCTGTAAAACTTACTTTTTCCATAAAACTAGTAATGAGGAATAACAGTTTTCCCCAAAACAGGGCCTTCCAGATGGGTGGAATTCCTTTAATTCTCAATCAACATTATCAGCAAACAAGCTGACAGGAGATCATAGAATCATAGAATCGTAGAGTTGAAAGAGACCTCACGGGCAATCCAGTCCAACCCTCTGCAAGAAGCAGGAAAATCTCATTCAAAGCACCCCCGACAGATGGCCATCCAGCCTCTGTTTAAAAGCCTCCAAAGAAGGAGCCTCCACCCCAGTCCAGGGGAGAGAGTTCCACTGCTGAACAGCTCTCACAGTGAGAAAGTTCTTCCTGATATTCAGGTGGAATCTCTTTTCTTTCCTGTAGTCTAAAGCCATTATTCCACGTCCTAGTCTCCAGGGCAGCAGAAAACAAACTTGCTTCCTCCTCCCTATGACTTCCCCTCACACATTTGTACATGGCTATCATGTCTCCTCTCAGCCTTCTCTTCTGCAGGCTAAACATACCCAGCTC
This sequence comes from Anolis carolinensis, assembly GCF_035594765.1. Taxonomy (NCBI): domain Eukaryota; kingdom Metazoa; phylum Chordata; class Lepidosauria; order Squamata; family Anolidae; genus Anolis; species Anolis carolinensis. The sequence continues at coordinate 12,761,956 of NW_026943822.1, read as the reverse complement.
TTTAAGCCGCTCCTCATAGGGTTTGTTCTCCAGACGCTTGATCATTTTAGTCGCCCTCCTCTGGATGCTTTCCAGCTTGTCAACATCTCCCTGGCAGTTGCAGTCCAACATAAATGGAAATGATTTGGAGAGATCTGGTCTGGTGTTTGGGTTAGGGTTAGGGTTAGGTGATGCTGTCAAGGTGATGCATGCCATATGCCAGGAAATATGGAAAACACAAGATTGGCCATCAGATTGGGGAAAAAAATCCATTTATATCCCCATACCAAAAAAGGGACATGCTAAAGAATGCTCAAACTTCCGTACAGTGGCCCTTATTTCCCATGCCAGTAAGGTAATGCTCAAGATCCTGCAAGGCAGACTTCAGCAATACATGGAGCGAGAGTTGCCAGATGTCCAAGCTGGGTTCAGAAAAGGCAGAGAATCGAGAGACCAAATTGCCAATATCCGCTGGATAATGAAAGAAGCCAGGGAGTTTCAGAAAAACATCTATTTCTGCTTTATTGACTATTCTAAAGCCTTCAACTGTGTCGATCACAATAAACTGTGGCTTGTTCTTGGTGGTATGGGGAAATCAAGTCACCTTGTCTGTCTCCTGAGAAATCTGTATAAAGTCCAAGTAGCCACAGTAAGAACAGACCACAGAACAATAGACTGGTTCAAGATTGGGAAAGGAGCGCGGCAGGGCTGTATATTGTCACCCTCCCTATTCAACTTGTACGCAGAACACATCATGCGACGTGCGGGGCTTGAGGAATCCAAGGCCAGAGTTAAAATTGCTGGAAGAAACATTAACAACCTTAGGTATGCAGATGATACCACTCTGATGGCCGAAAGTGAGGAAGAGCAGAGGAGCCTTATCACCAAAGTGAAAGAAGAAAGTGCAAAAGCCGGGCTGCAGCTAAACATCAAGAAAACCAAAATCATGGCAGCCACACCTATTGGTAACTGGCAAATAGAAGGAGAAAACGTGGAGGCAGTGACAGACTTTATATTTCTAGGTGCAAAGATCACTGCAGATGCAGATTGCAGCCAGGAAATCAGAAGACGTTTCCTTCTTGGGAGGAGAGCAATGGCCAACCTCGATAAAATACTGAAAAGCAGAGACATCACACTGGCAACGAAGGTCCGCATAGTGAAAATGTAGCGGAACCTTTGTGCTACGGTCCTTGTTTGGCGCAGTGGAGGAATGGAGGACGGACAACTGAAGGAATTCCAAGAAAGCAGTTTTATTTCGCTAATGGCCACTAGGGTTCCCCCTAGCACAAAGTAAGTGCTTCTCCAGGGAGAACGACCAGTGGCAGGCTGAGTAAACATTTATACACACTACAGGGTTCGGGTTATGCCCGCCCACAAGCAAATTCATTGGCTTAGAGTTGTGACGCTGCCCAATCAATGCTGACCAGCAGGCCGGCTGCACTCTTTTTGTGCCGTGCTCACAAATCATTCAGAGCGCCTGCGTACGCATGCGCTGTTTGTTTATCTTTAGCTTTCATTTCTTCAGAAACACATGATTTCCCAGAAGTCACATGTTTCTGTGAGTTTATGCACCCGGGTCGCTAGCTGTCGCCATCTCTGCCCATATATGGTATTTCCTGGGGTTCCTTAACCTCCCGCCTCACTCCCCCATTTTCTTTTTGCGAAGCGCATGTACAAAAGCTGAAGCAAAGCATTATGGTTCCATCCAATCCCGCTTGGCTTGGAGTATGGCTATCTTTTTTTCAGGTAAGGATTGTGTGACACACCTAGTACACATTTGCATCATTATTGGAGTGCAGCACATAACTATGAGAACAATGAACAATCCTAAAATCCCTACCAACAATATGTTCTTCAACCATTCTATTGAGGGTAACCAGCTAGTCACCCAGGAGAAGGGAGACCAACCTTCTATCTCCTGGACATTATTGTAAATTAACTTTTGTAATGACTCGATGTCATCTTCAATAGTACTATTCAAGTTATGAAATTTCACTACACAACGCCCTCTAACCATGGCGCATAACCCCCCCCTGGCCGCCAGTAGGTAGTCAAGGGCCAACTTATGCTGTAGGGCCATCTGGCTGATTTCTTCTACTTCAGACTGGATTTCCCGGAAAATTTTACCAGTGGCATTTATGGACTTTTCAAGGCGGCAAGTCAGGCCTAGAACACTTCTACGGTTTGCTTGAGCTACAATCCCTGGGTAAGCACCCAGTGTCAACAAGCCTGTGATCAGGCCTCCTCCTACACGGGAGGCTTCTGAACCTGACAGAGCCTTGTTAATAATGACCTCATCCGAGCATTCTGGTCCTAGAGGGCCTGTTTGCACAATGTCCCGTTTCAGGCGCTGATGCCTTTTGTGTAAGACCTGAACTGGGAATGTCAAATAACCCACACCGACACACTGGTAGTTGCCGGGGTGATAATTTGTGGCCCATTTATCAAAGAAAAACCATAGATTTGGATCCCTAATTTGCCATAACGGACAGAGGCTTTTACCTAGGCTCAGTTGGGTTAATTGTTGCAGTATGTTCATATAAGATTTTAGGCCCTCAATAGAATCATTCACACTAAATGTGGGATAATCTGGATACATGCTAGCCCACTCGGTTGCGGTTAGATTTAATCGTGAGACATAAGATGTATTAAATCGTCCATGTAGATAGAACCGGTCTCGACAATGGGAATAATTGCCTAATCGGGAAAAGAACGCCTGCCTAGTTCCCCAGTGTCTCCACTCAGAATTCCATATTCCCGATCCTCCACAACAGAAGCACAAACCCCTGGTGGAGGTATGGTATCTAAACCGTCGAAACCGAGTTTTATTTATCTTTTGCGGTATGCTAGAAAACACGGTAGGTGGACCCTCCTGAGCCTTGGACAATCCCTCCAACACAATCTGTGGTTCATCAATTAAATCGGGAAGAAATGAAAAATCTCCTACGGTGAGGGGGTGTTCATATATTAATGCTACCTCTTTCCCGTGCTGCTCAAACATATAATTGGCATGTTCTTTTATCCAATTCCCATGTGCTCTTTTTCCAAAAGAGAGAATAAAACTCAGCACAAATAATATACCAAACACAGTGCGCTTTCCTCCCCTCCTCATAACTTGTCTCCCACTTTTTCCTCTCAAAATGTCTAGCCACCATCTCCCGGAGAGCGCCTTTGTTGGGCCATGCTGCGACATACTTGACCACCGACGCTCCGTTGCACCCGAAGGGATCAGCTTCATGGCCTTGTTGACCCCTTAGGGAGTTGCCGGATGATCCTGAGTCTCAGGTCCTCACCAGGAACTCGCTCCGTCCGCCACTCCTCAGGTGCTAGTTTTACACGGGTGTAATGTATCCACGGCTTAATCTCCTTCACCTTCACTGCAGTGGGGGTAGACAGGAGCACAACATAGGGTCCTCGCCACTTGGGTCCCAATGGCTCAATCTTCCAATCCTTGACCAGAACCTCGTCACCTGGTGAAAAACAATGTAGAGGTGTGGTAGGGAATGGTGGGTTCAATTCAGAAATGTATTTTTCTAACTGCTGCATTTGTCTGCCCAAAGCCTGAACCTGGGCCAATGTCTGTTTCTCTCCTATGAGGTGTTGCTCAGCTCCTGTCTCTAAGGCTCCCTTCAAGTTCAAAGGGGGTCGTCCATAGAGTCTTTCAAAAGGGGAGAGTCCTGTCCGTTTGTGTGGTGTACATCTGATTCCTAATAATGCCATGGGCAAAACCACCGTCCACGGCAATCCTGTCTCTTGGCAAAGTTTCCCAAGCTGAGCCTTTAATGTCCTATTCATTCTTTCCACTTTTCCAGAAGATTGGGGTCTATATGCACAATGTAACTTCCATTTTATGCCCAAAATTCTACATAATCCTTGCACAGCCTGTTGAATATATGCGGGGCCATTATCTGATCCAATTTCTAAGGGTATGCCAAATCTGGGAATAACATCTTTCATTAGAGCTCTTGACACCTCTACAGCCTTCTCAGTCCTTGTAGGGTAAGCCTCCACCCATCCTGTGTATGTGTCCACGAACACCAGTAAATATTTGTATCCTTTGTATGGGGGCATTTCTGTAAAGTCAGTGACTAAAGCTTCAAAGGGTACCCCACCCACATGTTGGACTCCTGGTGGCTTGAGGGGTCCTTCTCTGGGGTTATTTTTTATACATGTCCAGCATCTTCGGGCTGCTGCTGCCGTTAGGCTATGTAATCCATCGATATACAACTGTCGTCCTAGCAGATTTGCCAATGCCATTTTTCCTAAATGTGTGTTTTGGTGCATGTGTTGGACTAAGTGCCATGCCAAGTCCTTAGGGACGTAGACACGGGCGTCTGGCATCACTATGAGTTCTCCTGACCACTGGCCCTTCTCCTTTAAGGCCCATTCTTCTTCCTCTGGTGTATATGTAATGTTATGTTCAGTTAATTCTACCTGTAGGGCCATTACCTGATGTTCAATATAGGGCAGCCTAGCTGCCTCTTTGGCTGCCAGATCAGCCTGCCTATTTCCTTGCACTACGGGATCGTCTCCACGTTGGTGCCCTTTACAATGCATCACAGCCACCTGCCTTGGCTTCCAAACCGCCTCCAGGAGATCCACAATCTCTCCAGCATGTTTTACGCACTTTCCTCCAGACGTGAGGAGCCCGCGCTCCTTGTACAGTGCTCCGTGTGCGTGGAGGGTGGTGAAGGCATATTTTGAGTCTGTGTAGACGTTAACCCACTTTCCGCTTGACAATTCCAACGCTCGGGTCAGGGCAATCAATTCGGCCTTCTGGGCAGAAGTCCCCGGGGGCAGTGACTCTGCTTCCAGCGTCTCTCCCCCCCACCGAACAACCGCATAACCTGAGTGTCTTTGATTATTTTCCATAAAGGAGCTTCCATCTGTGAACAGAGTGTCGTCCACCTTAGTTAGTGGCACATCCTTCAAATCCGGTCGACTGGAGAATACCTCATCCATCACCTGGGCACACTGATGGATCGTGGTGTCTCCTGGAGTCGGGAGCAAGGTGGCCGGATTCAGAGTGGAGCAAGTCTCCAGGGTCACCAGTGGGTTGTCACACAACAATCCCTCATATTTCATTAACCTCTCACTTGTGAGCCAGCGCGGTCCCTTAATGTCTAACAGTGCCTTAACGCTATGGGGCACCTTAACTGTCAGTGGCTGTCCTAGGGTCAATTTATTCGCTTCTTTGATTAAATCTACTGATGCTGCCACAGCCCTCAGGCAAGGTGGCAATCCACGAGCCACTGTGTCCAATTGCTTTGACAAGTAGGCAATCGGCCTTTGCCATGAACCTAGTGGTTGGGTCAATACTCCAACCGCTGTTCCTTCCCGCTCTGCAGCGAACAGAGTGAATGGTTTTTCCAAATCGGGCAGTCCTAATGCTGGAGATGACATCAATGCTTCTTTTAATGCCTTAAATGCCTGTTGACATTCTTCTGTCCACTCAAATGGATCTTCTCTTCCACCTCTCGTAGCCTGGTACAGTGGCTTAGCCAACACGGCGTAGTTGGGGATCCACTGTCTACAATATCCTGCTGATCCCAAAAATTCCCGCACCTGTCGCCGGGTGCTGGGAGTGGGGATGGCACAAACAACTTCCTTTCTTTCAGCTCCTAACATCTTCTTTCCTTCGGTCAGATGGAACCCCAAATATTTCACCGTGGGACAGCACAACTGGGCCTTTTTCTTTGACACTTTGTAACCCTTTTCTTCCAATGTCTTGAGTAATCTCAAAGTATGGTCTCTACTGCCCTCTAGTGTCCGGCAAGCGATAAGCAGGTCATCTACATACTGAAGCCAAATTCCTTCTTCTTTAGGTATTACAAAATCCTGTAAGTCTTTGGCCAGGGCTTGACCAAAAATGGTCGGGCTGTCCCGGAACCCCTGAGGAAGGCGTGTCCAAACATACTGGGTCCTTTGCCCTGACTGCTGAGATTCCCACTGGAAAGCAAAGATCGGTTGGGATACAGGGGCCAATCGAATACAAAAGAATGCATCCTTTAAATCCAATACAGTAAACCATTTGGCAAATGCTGGTACTAGAATCATAGAATCATAGAATCATAGAATAGTAGAGTTGGAAGAGACCTCAAGGGCCATCTAGTCCAACCCCCCGCTAAGAAGCAGGAAATCGCATTCAAAGCACCCCCGACAGATGGCCATCCAGCCTCTGCTTAAAAGCCTCCAAAGAAGGAGCCTCCACCACGGCCCGGGGGAGAGAGTTCCACTGCCGAACAGCCCTCACAGTGAGGAAGTTCTTCCTGATGTTCAGGTGGAATCTCCTTTCCTGTAGTTTGAAGCCATTGTTCCGTGTCCTAGTCTGCAGGGCAGCAGAAAATAAGCTTGCTCCCTCCTCCCTATGACTTCCCCTCACATATTTGTACATGGCTATCATGTCTCCTCTCAGCCTTCTCTTCTGCAGGCTAAACATGCCCAGCTCTTTAAGCCTCTCCTCATAGGGCTTGTTCTCCAGACCCTTAATCATTTTAGTTGCCCTCCTCTGGACGCTTTCCAGCTTGTCAGCATCTCCCTTCATCTGCGGTGCCCAAAACTGGACACAGTATTCCAGGTGTGGTCTGACCAAGGCAGAATAGAGGGGGAGCATGACTTCCCTGGATCTAGACGTTATTCCCCTATTGATGCAGGCCAAAATCCCATTGGCTTTTTTAGCTGCCGCATCACATTGTAGGCTCATGTTTAACTTGTTGTCCACGAGGACTCCAAGATCTTTTTCGCACACACTGCTGTCAAGCCAGGCGTCCCCCATTCTGTATCTTTGATTTCCATTTTTTCTGCCGAAGTGAAGTATCTTGCATTTGTCCCTGTTGAACTTCATTTTGTTAGTTTCGGCCCATCTCTCTAGTCTGTCAAGATCGTTTTGAATTCTGCTCCTGTCTTCTGGAGTGTTAGCTATCCCTCCGAGTTTGGTGTCATCTGCAAACTTGATGATCGTGCTTTCTAACCCTTCGTCTAAGTCGTTAATAAAGATGTTGAACAGAACCGGGCCCAGGACGGAGCCCTGCGGCACTCCACTTGTCACTTCTTTCCATGATGAAGACGACGCATTGGTGAGCACCCTTTGGGTTCGTTCGCTTAGCCAATTACAGATCCACCTAACCGTAGTTTTGTCTAGCCCACATTTTACTAGTTTGTTTGCCAGAAGGTCGTGGGGGACTTTGTCGAAGGCCTTACTGAAATCTAGATATGCTACATCCACGGCATTCCCTGTATCGACCCAACTCGTAACTCTATCGAAAAAAGAGATCAGATTAGTCTGGCATGACTTGTTTTTGGTAAATCCGTGTTGACTATTAGCAATGACCGCATTTGTTTCTAAGTGTTTGCAGACCACTTCCTTAATGATCTTTTCCAGAATCTTGCCTGGTATTGATGTGAGGCTGACCGGACGGTAATTGTTTGGGTCGTTCTTTTTTCCCTTCTTGAAGATAGGGACCACATTCGCCCTCCTCCAATCTGCTGGGACTTCTCCTGTTCTCCAAGAACTCTCGAAGATGATTGCCAGTGGTTCTGAAATAACTTCCGCTAGTTCCTTCAATACTCTTGGATGTAGCTGATCTGGCCCTGGGGACTTGAATTCGTTTAGAGTGGCCAAGTGTTCCTGGACAACTTGTTTCCCTATTTGGGGTTGGATTTCCCCCAATCCTTCGTCCATTCCATGTTGCTGAGGTTGAAGATGGCTTTCTTTTTGTGAGAAGACCGAGGCAAAGAAGGCATTAAGCAGTTCTGCCTTTTCCCTATCCCCTGTCACCATCACCCCATCTACTCCTTGCAGTGGCCCTATCGCCTCCTTTTTCTTCCTTTTTCTACCAACATAAGCAAAAAAACCTTTTTTGTTGTTTTTTATGTCCCTGGCAAGCCTGAGCTCATTTTGCGCTTTAGCCTTGCGAACCTTTTCCCTACAGGAGTTGGCTATACGTTTGAATTCTTCTTTGGTGATTTCTCCCCTTTTCCACTTCTTGTGCATGTCACTTTTGAGCTTTAGCTCAGTTAGAAGTTCTTTGGACATCCATTCTGGCTTCTTTGCACTTGTCTTATTTTTCTTCTTTGTTGGCACTGTTTGCATTTGCGCCTTGAGTATTTCACTTTTGAAAAACTCCCATCCATCCTTAACTCCCTTGTTTTTTAATATCGGCGTCCATGGAATGCCGCTCAGTAATTCCTTCATTTTTTGGAAGTCAGCTCTCTTAAAGTCCAGAATGCGTGTTTGACTTGTCTTAGTTTCAGCATTCCTTTGTATTGCAAACTGCAGGAGCACATGGTCACTTGCCCCTAAGGATCCAACCACTTCAACTGTATTGATCAGGTCTTCCACATTTGTTAAGATTAGATCAAGAGTTGCTGATCCCCTTGTTGCCTCTTCTACCTTCTGGACCATAAAATTATCTGCAAGGCAAGTGAGGAATTTGTTGGACTTTGTACTCTTGGCTGAGTTTGTTTTCCAGCAGATATCGGGATAATTGAAATCGCCCATGACTACTATATCTCTTCTTTGTGCCTGTTTGGTCAGCTGTTGACAGAAGGCTTCATCAAGTCCTTCATCCTGACTCGGAGGTCTGTAGTAGACACCCACGACAAGATCTTTTTGAGTCCCGGTTCCCTTGATTCTTATCCAGATGCTTTCAAGCTGGTTTCCCGGATTACAGTCTTGCATTTCTTCTGCAACGTAACTGTTTTTGACATATAAAGCTACTCCCCCTCCTCTCCCCTTTGTTCTATTTCTGTGAAAGAGGTTATAGCCCTCAATGGTTAAATTCCAGTGATGGGAGTCATCCCACCAGGTTTCAGTGATGCCTATGACATCGTATGTGTGGTGCTGTGCTAGGAGTTGGAGTTCGTCTTGCTTATTTCCCATGCTCTGAGCATTAGTGTAAAGACATGTAAGCCCCTGTGACCTCCCCTCGAACTGTTTATTTGGGATTATTGTGCTCTCTGTACTTGGTCCTTGGTCCTAGACTCATCATGATGTATGGATTTGGCACTACCGGGGTTAGGGGAACGGTGACTTGATTTACAGCCCGCAAATCTTGGACTGGGCGATATTCTCCTTGTCCTCCTGGTTTCTTGACTGGGAGCAGGGGCGTGTTCCATGGGGAACTGCATGGTACCAATATCCCATGCTGCAGAAGTCGCTCTAGATGCTTTCTGATCCCCTGCACTGCCTCTCGACTGACGGGATACTGTGGCTTACATATGGGTCCCATTCCTCTTTTCACTTCCACCACCACCGGTGGAACATATTTAGCTAATCCTGGAGGATTATCTTCTGCCCACACTAAAGGAGTCTCATGCCATGGCCATTGTATTTCTTCAGTAAAAATCCTAACTTGAAACAGTCTCCATTCCTCTTCCATGGGAAATGATAGTTCCATTTGTCCATTCTTCATGAACTGGAGTTGTGCTTGTAATTTTGATAAAATGTCCCTTCCCAATAAAGGGACTGGGCAGTCTGGGAGATATAACATCTTATGCTTGACCTGATGTCCGGCCAGATTGCAGGTGCGTTCCTTAAGAAAGGGGCACTTCTGGGTCTTCCCAGACACCCCTATTACTTTCGTAGTTTCCCGAGTTGGTGGACTAATTTTTGTATTTACTACTGATTTTTCGGCACCTGTGTCCACTAAAAAGTCCAATTGTTGGTCCCCGATTTCAAGTGTGACCATCGGCTCCCCGGGGTCCAACAAAACAAGAGCCTGGCTTCCTCATTCCTCTCCTCCATCCATATCTTCCCATTCTTCTTCCATCACAGCTGCTGCAGCTATCACCTCTCTTGCAGGAAAAGGTACGTAGTTCCCACGCCCTCTTCCCCTTCCTGGGTTTCTTCCTCTCTCAGGCCTTCCTCTTTCTCTCGGTCCTTCCTGACTTCCTTCTCTTCCTTCTGGGCATTCACCTTTCCAGTGTCCAAACTTCTTACATTTAGCACATTGGTCTCGACCTAACCTCCGAGGGGGCCCTCTTCTTCCTCCTTGTCCCCCTCTGGCATATCCTCCTCTTCCTCTCTGTCCACTTGCACTTTGTTCCATCATGGTAACTAATGCTTGGTATTCCTGCTTCTTCTTCCTGTCCTTCTTCTCTTCTTCTACCTGGTCCCTCGCCATATAAACTTGATCTGCGAGTGCCAACAATTCATTCATAGTCTTTCCTAGAAATCCTGGTTGCTTTTGAATCTTTCTCCGGATGTCAGGAGCCGCTTGACTGATAAAAGACTGTTGAATCGCCCTCCTACCGTTTTCATCCTCCAAATTATACGGGCTATACTTTCTATATGCTGCCTCCAGCCTTTCCAAAAAGGCTGTTGGTGACTCAGATTTTTCCTGTACCACTCCCTGAATTTTTACAATGTTGACGGGTCGCGGCGGGCCCCTCTTTACCGCTTCTACCAATATACGCTGGAATCCTCTCAGTCTCTGCAAATGTCCTTCTTCTGCGGTGTCCCATTGGGGATCTATTTCCACAGGAAACCTCTGTGCTCCCCACTCGGCTGCATCACCATCTTGTGGGGCACCAACCTGGGCTATGGCTACCCCATTATTCAACACTGCTCTTCTCTCCTCTGATGTGAACAACATATTCAACAATTGTCTGCAATCTTGCCAGGTGGGATTATGGGTTGCCATAATCCCTTCCAATAGCCTAGCCATAGCTTGGGGTTCTTCACTATAAGGTGGAGTATTATTTTTCCAATTCAAAATGTCACTACTACTGAAAGGCACTACCTGGTATGCTTGAACTATCTCATTCCTGTTGTTTATCACAGGCACCGTTCTCAAGGGCATCTGGAGGGCCGGTCCGGTCGGTGAATCACCAGACCACACCGGAGCTCCATGTCTCCGAGTTTGTGCCGGAGAAGCATCACTGGGCATCCGTTGTGACTTCTTCTTTTCCTTTGTTTCCTCCTGATATTTTTCTAGGCTAGGATAGTGTTTCTTGGCCGCTTCGGTTGACTCCGAAGAGTAGGGTGGGGGTCTCGTTCCTAGTGTAGGTGCACCGGGGGCTGTTCCCTGGGGTGGGGGGGGGCGGTGGCAAGGGTGGCGGCAATAATTCCTGTTGTCTAGCCTGTACACTCAACTGTAAATCTGGGTAGTCCTCCTCATTGGATTGGAAAACTTCCTTCTTTTTCCCCTCCTTCTTCACCAACATACATTTGCCATTCCTGCACTGTCGAACCCAACCTGGATCTTCTCTAACTACCCGTTCCCACGTAGCAATATAGACCCACTGGTTCGGATGATTCACAGCACAATATTCTTCCACTGTTCGGATCAGTTTCAGATCCCACGTTCCTTCTACTTGCCAACCTAAACCAAACTCTGGCCATTCTCCCTGACACAAATTCCTCAGTCTATAATCTCTCAGGTCCCTTGGATTCCCTGCTACGGCTCTGATAGCAAAAGAACCAAAATTATCTAAGATGCATTGTAAGGGAGTGGAGCTCTTTGAATTTTTCCCTCCCATCCTGCCTAATAGAGGGGACTGTCCTGGCCTGGGCACCTGGCCACTCAATGGCATGCGTCAGGAAACACAAGACAGAACCCCTTTCTACCTCCCTGGGAACTTTTTTTGTCCCTCCCAGCGCTGGCGTTCCCTTAATATCTCATGCAAACCCCTATACTTGCCAGATTTCTGTAGACGTCGGACCAACCTTCGCCCCTGGGCTTTTTTCCCTGGATCCTTTTCCTCCTAGCCGGTTTCTGTGGAACCTCGCTGATGTTGCAGCTCTCACCGTCAGTCGGCGTTGGCATCAGAGGCAAGCACCGCAGCCGGTCGTGTAATATTCAGGGGCCCCTTCTCGTCTCACGGTAGTTGCCTCAGGCCCCCACCGCTGAGTTGAGGCCGTCCCGCCAACGGGATCCGTCTCCAAATCTCCTGGCCCGTCTTATAGGAAAATCACGTCGGGGTCACCAGAAAATGTAGCGGAACCTTTGTGCTACGGTCCTTGTTTGGCGCAGTGGAGGAATGGAGGACGGACAACTGAAGGAATTCCAAGAAAGCAGTTTTATTTCGCTAATGGCCACTAGGGTTCCCCCTAGCACAAAGTAAGTGCTTCTCCAGGGAGAACGACCAGTGGCAGGCTGAGTAAACATTTATACACACTACAGGGTTCGGGTTATGCCCGCCCACAAGCAAATTCATTGGCTTAGAGTTGTGACGCTGCCCAATCAATGCTGACCAGCAGGCCGGCTGCACTCTTTTTGTGCCGTGCTCACAAATCATTCAGAGCGCCTGCGTACGCATGCGCTGTTTGTTTATCTTTAGCTTTCATTTCTTCAGAAACACATGATTTCCCAGAAGTCACATGTTTCTGTGAGTTTATGCACCCGGGTCGCTAGCTGTCGCCATCTCTGCCCATATATGGTATTTCCTGGGGTTCCTTAACCTCCCGCCTCAAAAGCAATGATATTCCCCATAGTAACCTATAGATGTGAGAGCTGGACCATAAGGAAGGCTGAGCGAAGGAAGAGAGACGCTTTTGAACTCTGGTGCTGGAGGAAAATCCTGAGAGTGCCTTGGACCTTGGCAAGAAGATCCAACCAGTCCATCCTCCAGGAAATAATGCCCAATGGCTGCTCACTGGAGGGAAGGATATTGGAGGCAAAGCTGAAGTATTTTGGCCACATCATGAGACAGGAAAGCTTGGAAAAGATCATGATGCTGGGGAAAATGGAAGGAGAAAGGAAGAGAGGCCGACCAAGGGCGAGATGGATGGACGGCATCCTTGAAGTGACTGGCTTGACCTTGAAGGAACTGGGGGTGGTGACAGCCGACAGGGAGCTCTGGCGTGGACTGGTCCATGAGGTCACGAAGAGTCGGAGACGACTAAACTGAGCAGCAGCAGCAGGTCTGGTGTTTTCTGATTAAAAGACAATAATACACTATAGATTTTAAAATGAAAATGTTCAAGGCATTCTGAGTAACACTGTTCTTGCCTTTATTTCTAAAATTGTCTCGGTTTCACTTGCAGTCTTGTCATGGCTCTTTTCTTTCTTTCCTTCTGGAGCCTGGAGAGCCCTTTGACTTGCTTTCTTTCCTTTTCTCCTCCCAGCAACACGTCTTCATCAGACGCATAGCGTAACTTCATCCAGGAGGACAATAAGGCTAAAATGTCACTTGGCCCGATCACAAAACCTTCTTTATCATGATTCCCCCGCAAAGGTTGCCCCCAGAAGTTTGCAGACTAAACAGAAAGGATGTGTAATTGTGAATGAATACAAAAGGGCGGGAGCACAGACTGGGCACTGAGACAGGATGACACTTAAAATGGACAGACTGCCAAGTCTGCCCAATGACGGCAGCCAGGCTTCTTCCGAAAGCACTGGCTTAGAAGCAATTTGGGGGATTTTATCATTTGGTCCATCACGTTCTCCCATCTAAGGATGCATCTAAGCTGTAGAATGAAGGCAGATTGACAACACTTGAACTGCCAAGGCCCAGTGCTACGGCATCATGGGATTCGGCAGAAAAGGATCAAGGTATTATAAAACAACAACTCCTAGGACTCTATAGCAGGGGTCCCCAAACTAAGGCCCGGGGGCCAGATGCGGCCCTCCAAGGTCATTTACCTGGCCCCCGCCCTCCGTTTTATAATATATTTTATATCAGTTTTAATAATATAATATATTGTATATACATATAATATTGATACAAATATTATAATGTTATACAATATAATACTAATAATAATACCATCTAATAATACTAGCTGTGCCCGGCCACGCGTTGCTGTGGCGAAGTATGGTGGTATGGGAAATAAAGTATTGAGGAATTGTATATTGTATATTGATAATCTTATATTATCTGCTTAGAACTGGATTATATGAGGCCCCTTCTTCACAGCTGTATAAAATGCACACTGAAGTGGATTATATGGTAGTGTGGACTCAATATAATCCAGTGCAAAGCAGATAATATAAGATTATAAATGGGTTATATAGCTGAGTGGAAGGGCCTTGAGTCTACACTGCCATATAATCCAGTGCAAATTAGATAATCTGTGAAAGAAGCCTAAGTGAGGCCTAAATCTGCCTGTCCCCTAGCTGAACCCTGGCTGTCCCTTGGCTGAGTTGGTTGCTAGGAGACCAAGTGGGTAGAGATTAGCCCTCTAAACTGGCAGCAATTGGATAAAAACAATTATTTCTCTCACTCTAATTAGGACTTTATTTTTCTTTTCTTTTTGTTGTATCAACCTAGGGGCATGGATGATGGGTTGTGTTGTCTAATTTCGAGGTTGGGGGGCCTGTAGTTTTGTTGTTTTGTGGGTCGCCGTGATGCCATCACTCATTTATATATATAGATTAATTATATGTTATATATTACATATAGTATTACAGTGTAGTGGTATAGTTCAATATAGTAATGTATAATGCTAATAATATAACATATTGTTTGTACATACAGCTGCTCTGAGTCCCCTTCGGGGTAAGAAGGGTGGGATATAAATGTAGTAAATAAATGTAGTAATTAAATAAATAATTAATTTTAGACTTAGGCTCACCCAAATTCTGAAATGACTTGAAGGCACACAACAACAACAACAACAACAACAACAACAACAACAACAACAATCCTAATTAACTTAACTACCTCATTGGCCAATAGCAGGCCCACACTTTCCATTTAAATCCTGATAGGTTTATGTTGGTTAAGATTGTTTTCATTTTTAAATATTGTATTGTTCTTTCATTGTTGTTGTTGTTGTTGTTTTGCACTACAAATAAGACATGTGCAGTGTGCATAGGCATTTGTTCGTATTTTTTTTTCAAATGATAATTCGGCACCTCCATAGTCTGAAGGATTGTAGACCGGCCCTTTGCTTTAAAAGTTTGAGGACCCCTGCTCTATAGCATTGAGTCATGGCAGTTAAAGTAGTATTAAACTGCATTCATTCTACAATGTAGATATACTCTAAATGAGCATCTCTCAACTATTGGTATCCCATCAGAGTGACCAGAAATGGAATCATAGACTGGGCTTTTTTCTATTGTCGAAGGCTTTCATGGCCAGAATCACTGGTTAGCTTGAACATGTTTTAATTGTTTTTAAATTGTTGTTGTTGTATGCTTTTTCTTCATGTATTTATTGTTGTGTTTGGATTTGTTTTTACTGTTGTGTTTTTATATTGTTTGGGGATAGTCCCTTTGTAAGCCGCCCCGGGTCCCCTTGGGGAGATGGGGCGGGATATAAGAATAAAGTATTATTATTTTATTGTATGACACAGCAAACAACATAGGCATGCTGGATTTCATATCACAAAATCACAAGTTGAACACTTCCCAAGTGTCTAGGACTCTGTGATGTATTTTCGGATGATGCACGCAGATCCCAGTAGGGTGGCCTTTTGCAGTTGGCAGATTGTAATTTTGTCAACGTCTATTGTTTCCAAATGCCGGCCGAGATCTTTTGGCACGGCACCCAATGTGCCAATCACCACCGGGACCACCTGCACTGGTTTCTGCCAGAGTCTTTGAAGTTCAATCTTGAGGTCCTGATAGCGGCTGAGTTTTTCCTGTTGTTTTTCGTCAATGCGACTGTCACCTGGGATGGCAACATCAATGATCCAAACCTTTTTCTTTTCCACAACTGTGATGTCTGGTGTGTTGTGTTCCAGAACTTTGTCAGTCTGGATTCAGAAGTCCCACAGTATCTTTGCGTGCTCATTTTCCAATACTTTTGCAGGTTTGTGATCCCACCAGTTCTTTGCTGCTGGGAGGTGGTACTTGAGGCATAAGTTCCAATGAATCATTTGGGCCACATGGTTGTGCCTCTGTTTGTAGTCTGTCTGTGCGATTTTCTTACAGCAACTGAGGATATGATCAATGGTTTCGTCAGCTTCCTTGTACAGTCTGCATTTTGGGTCATCAGCTGATTTTTCAATCTTGGCCTTAATTGCCTTTGTTCTGATGTCTTTCTCCTGGCCTGCAAAGATCACTTATTATTATTATTATTATTATTATTATTATTATTATTATTATTATTATTATTGCTGTGAGTCTTTTGGGCTGTATGGCCATGTTCCAGAAGTATTCTCTGCTGACGTTTCGCCCACATCTGTGGCAGGCATCCTCAGAAGTTGTGAGGTCTGTTGGAAACTAGGCAAGGGAAGTTGATATGCCTGTGGAAGGTCTTCCTTCCTTCCTTCCTTCCTTCCTTCCTTCCTTCCTTCCTTCCTTCCTTCCTTCCTTCCTTCCTTCCTTCCATTTCCATCTCAGTTTTCTGCCAATAAATGATCCTTGATAGTTCAAAGCCGAGTGCAATTAACACAAAAACAGAATGAGAAGACAATGGAAACACATTAATAGCAAAAACAAAAACAAAAACCACACTGCTGTCCAAATTCCTTTAGGACACATTCATAACATAGAGACTAGTGTAGTTTCTTTGTTATTGATGTGTTTTCGTTGTCTTGGTATTCACCAATGAATCTACTTTTCATGTAAAGAGGTATGCAGTACCTCCAATGTAGTAGTTTTGCTTGGCTGCACAAAAGATGCTGGACAGCACCCAGAATAAAACTGAGAGTAACACTTAGGGCACAAATGCTACAGTAACTTGCCTGCAAAATTTCTTAAAGCTAAATTTATGACAACCTCCAAAGTAACCCAACCTGGAGTGACAGCCCAAAACTATAATTTCCCCAGCCTCTGGTTTTCTGGCAGCCACATGCCTCAAAATTGTCTGTGATGATGGAAGCTAACAAAATTGGTTTTATAGGGCTTATTAGGGATTTATAGGGGCCCTTGGTGGCACAGTGTGTTAAAGCGCTGAGATGCTGAACTTGCGGACCGAAAGGTGCCAGGTTCAAATCCTGGGAGCGGAATGAGCTCCCGCTGTTAGCCCCAGTTCCTTCCAACCTAGCAGTTCGAAACATGCAAATGTGAGTAGATCAATAGGTACTGCTCCAGCAGGAAGGTAACGGCGCTCCATGCAGTCCTGCTGGCCACATGATCTTGGAGGTGTCTATGGACTCTTCAGCTTAGAAATGGAGATGAGCACCAACCCCCAGAGTCAATCACGACTGGACTTAACGTCAGGGGAAACCTTTACCTTAGGGCTTATTACGGTTTCATTTTGGAAGGAATTTTACCACAAGTCAATCTGAATTAAACAGGGACATTAAAGCTCCCAAATAGACATTTACAATGTCTCATTAATGCAGGTACCAGCGTAGCGTGCATTGGGATTTGCTACATTGGACTAAAACAACTGAGATGACGCCACTTGGGCTGTGATTATTTTTTTCCTGTTACAAACCCAATTGCCCTGCCTTGAAAGGAGGCTGGAGAATGAGGAAGTAATTTTGCACAAAACAAGGCAGCAGGATCAAATGACACCGGGCCGTTCACCTCTCCTTGTTCTCGTCCTCCGTTTATTAAGAGAATGCCAACATACCAAGAGCATCACACAAGACTGTCACTAAAGGATTGGGGGAAATGGCATGAGGAAAGCCCTGCTGTTATTATCTTCTGACCCACTAGAATTGTACGCAGATTCCAGATTTGCACAATACTTCCCCGCAACTTAACAAGGTGGTGGTAGGGGAACCACTTACATCAGAAATGCACCAGAAAAGCAAAACAAAATAACAAGATAATGACAGATTTCTTTGTACAAGGCTCTGGAAAAAAAACAGAATGTAACTCTATATTCTCTTGTTTTTGATTGTGTGGATGTGATGGAGGGTGGAGTGGCCGTGCCTGAAGCCTGCTTGTTCCCTGTTGATTTCCACATCTTGAGACATTCTTTGTAGCAAGATCCTTGTGAGCAGTTTATATAGTCGAAAGAGGATGTAATACCCTGTTTCCCTGAAAATAAGACATCCCCAGAAAATAAGACCTAGTAGAGGTTTTGCTGAATTGCTAAATATAAGGCCTCCCCTGAAAGTAAGACCTAGTAAAGTTTTTGTTTGTAAGCATGCCCATCAAACAGAACATTACAGCATGCAGGATCGGTAAACATACATACCATAGATTGTTGTACATGGGAATAATGGTAGTAACAAGAAATTATTGATAGGATTCATAGTTTGTCTGGTTATGCTGGTTTGTGATGACAACTACTGTACAGTATATAATCAATGTTAATTTTTTGTTTAACAATAAATGTGAATTCTTTTTCGCTGCAGTAACTAAAAATGTAAAGATTTTTCCGTGTTCTCTTTATTCTTCGTTTTACCTTTCCCCTCACTATCTTGTATAACATATAATCCCAGTAAATAAAGGTCCAAGCCTCTGGATAATCCAAGCCATTTTTGTAGTCAATGTTTTCCATATATCGTGATATTTTGGTGCTAAATTCAAAAATACAGCAATTGCAACATAACATTACTGCGTATTGAACTACTTATTCTGTCAAATTTGTTGTATAACATGAAGTTTTGGTGCTTAATTTGTAAAATCATAACCTAATTTGATGTTTAATAGGCTTTTCCTTAATCCCTCCTTATTATCCAAGATAGTCACTTATCCAAGCTTCTGCCGGCCCATTTAGCTTGGATAAGTGAGACTCTACTGTATTGTGTAAAATATTCTGCACTTGCCTTTTGAAGGTTATAACCAGCCACCTTTAGGTGTTCTATTCTTATTCCGTCCTTTCCTGGGCATTTATCTGGCTTCATCTTACTAATGACTGCATCTACTTCACTCAGGGCCGCATCATTATAAATGGAGATGAAATTGAGAAAGTGACTGAATATGTATATCTTGGACAACAAGTACAGTTGAATAATTTGGCAAATGGAGAATGGGCAACACGACTCAAGGTGCCTTGGATGGCTTTTAATCGAAACTGAACAGGGCTAATAGATGCTAAGCTGCTAATGAAGGTCGGAGCAGATATCTTCAACACTATAGCCTTACCAGGGAGTCCATGGTGGCGCAGCGCATTAAAACGGTGAGCAGCTGAACTTGTGGACTGAAAGGTCTTAGGTTTTAATCCAGGGAACGGAGTGAACGCCTGCTGTTAGCCCCAGCTTTTGCTAACCTGGCAGTTCGAAAACATGTAAATGTGAGTAGATCAATAGGTACTGCTCCAGCGGGAAGGTAACGGCGCTCCATGCAGTCATGCCTATGGCCACATGACCTTGGAGGTGTCTACGGACAACGCCGGCTCTTCGGCTTAGAAATGGAGATGAGCACCAACCGACATATATTGTTACAGTTCCCCGTACAAAGCTCAATTTGGCCGTACCCGACAAAATGAAACGGAGCAACAGCTCTAACACAAAAGTTGTTCAAGTCTGGTATTGGTTCCAATACATATAGGCTATATGTATTGGAACCTTTTCATTTTGTCGGGTACGGCCAAATTGAGCTTTGTACGGGGAACTGTAACAATATATGTCATTTGGACACATTTTCTTTGTACATAGATGAGCACCAACCCCCAGAGTCGGACACGACTGGACTTAACGTCAGGGAAAACCTTTACTTTTACCTTATAGGTATGGCAGGCAGATTATGATATGGAATCAGGACATCTTGGTATTAGGTTAAGATGGCCAACTTCCTGTATTGGGTGAGAGCTTCATCTACCTTAGAGACCTGCAAGGCTACATTAAATACTTGGAGCCATAACATTGCTGTTTCCATATTCTATGCTCCCATTTTTCAGCTCCAGATCCATCCAGTTCTATATTTTAAAAAAAACCCTGTCAAGAGAATCAAAATAAAATACTGTTTTGAAAATACTTATGTTATGTAATATCTGGAAAAAAGAGGAAAATGTAAACTATGATAACTTGGGTGGTATCTGGGATTTGAGGTCAGGAGCCTCCACCTACAACATGACATGCACTATGCTATGCGGGCCTTAATAAAAGCAAATAATATTGTTTAATTGAACCATCATGGAAGATTTCGTGCAAAGCGCAAGGTTTTCCATAGAGCTGTTCAACAAAGGAGGAGAGATTGAGAATCCTGCTTCCCTCATTCTCAGCTTTAAAGGGGCGAAATGCGAGGACCATAAAGAGCACGGCACAATTGAGAACAAAAAAGCTTGTAGCTGAATCAGACCATTTGAGGTAGAAAGTGTAACCTGCGTAAACATGAACCTGGAATTGGTGTTTATTTGCTCCTTTGGTTGTTTACTTGTTTTTACATTCTATTCTGTTCAATTTGTCGCCGATCCACTCTTTGGGCTTCATGCAAATCTGCCATTTGCCAAAATATACATTCCCGTACTTTTCAATTTCTGGCCAAATAGCTTAACATTGGTTCATGCCATCAGGTGCAAAGTCTGCCCAAGGGCTGCTTGTGGTCTCTTGGTATCCGGTTTGTTAGTCACCATGTCCATCGGTTGTCTTTTGTTTGTGCTAAATGCTCTGCCCATCTTCTTTTTTCTCATAGATCTCATTGACTACGTCATGTACCCCAGTTTTGCCTGTGTTTCAGATGCATATAACATTGCCGGTAATGCTGTAGGTAAAGGTAAAGATTTTCCCCAGACATTAAGTCTAGTCGTGTCTGACTCTGGGGGTTGGTGCTCATCTCCATTTCTAAACCAAAGAGCCGGCATTGTCCGTAGACACCTTCAAGGTCATGTGGCCACTGGCACGACTGCATGGAGCGCTGTTACCTTCCCGCTGGAGTGGTACATATTGATCTACTCACATTTGCATGTTTTGAACTGCTAGGTTGGCAGAAGCTGGGGCTAACAGTGGGCACTCATTCCGCTCCCCAGATTTAAATCTGCGATCTTTTGGTCCACAAGTTCAGCAGCTCAGCGCTTTAACACATTGTGCCACCGGAGGCCCCTTGCCATAACTATAGATAAAGGTAAAAGTTTTCCCTGACATTAAGTCTAGTTGTGTCCAAATCTGGGGTTGGTGCACATCTCCATTTCTAAGTCGAAGAGCCAGCGTTGACCATAGACACCTCCAAGGTCATGTGGCCAGCATGACTGCATGGAGCGCCATTACCTTCCCGCCAGAGCAGTACCTATTGATCTACTCACATTTGCATGTTTTCCATCTGCTAGGTTTGCAGAAGCTGGGGCTAACAGTGGGCGCTCACTCCGCTCCCGGGGTTTGAACCTGCGACCTTTCAGTCTCCAGCTCAGTGCTTTAATGCACTTCGCCACCGGGGCTCCTTACTTACAGTAATTATTCACCTCGCTCCCCGGATTCAAACCTGGCAACCTTTCAGTCAGCAAGTTCAGCAGCTCAGCGGTTTAACCCACTGCACCACTGGGGGCTCCCCCGCCATAACTATACACACAAGAAAACTAGCTATGTGCCAATCTCTCCCAATTTTTAACCGAACTCTACCAAGCAACATCCTATTTATTTGATGCTATACCATCTAGAAATTAATAGTCACAAAGGACCTGCCTTTATTTTATTTACAGTATTTATTTCCACCCTTCTCACCCCAAAGGGGACTCAGGGCGGATCACATTATGTACATATAGGGCAAACATTCAATGCCCATAAACACATCGAACCGAGACAGAGACAACAGACAGACAGACGCAGAGGCAATTTAACCTTCTCCTGAGGGGATGTTCGATTCTGGCCACAGGGGGGAGTAGCTGCTTCATCATCCACTCTGATGGCACTTCCTCATTCCAACGTTGTAAATTAGTTAAATTTGCCTCCCCACTTTATAAGTGGTACCTTATTTCCTACTTGATAGATGCAACTATCTTTCGGGTTGCTAGGTCAGCAATGAGCAGGGGCTATATTTTATTTTTAATTGACGGGTGCTCACCCCGCCACGGGCTGGCCTCGAACTCATGACCTCATGGTCAGAGTGATTTATTGCAGCAGCTGTTTACCAGCCTGCACCACAGCCCGGCCCCATTATTCGTTAAAAAAGAAGCATAATTGGAAGTCACCTTCCCACCTTGCAAGCATGCACGAAGTAGCCAGAACTTCCCCCCTCTACATGCGCCTCACAAAAGGATCAAGCCTGGCATTTAGGGTGCGAGGTGTTGAGCCATACAAACCGCCTTTCAAGTATCCCCTTTAATTAGGCCAGGATAAAGAGGTTTTAAACAATGTCACTATAGATTCATTCTCTGTATTAACCTCTGTCATAAAGCAGGAGAAGGCAATCAGTAATCACGAAGAAGCAGGAGTTTGGTTTTAAGTTCATTTGTCACACTCACTGCTTTTGAACAAAGTCATCCTTGTGGCCCCTAAACTACCAGGAAGAACAAAAGTCAAGGTCACAATAGCTGGCTGTGTATGAGAGAGAGAGAGGGGAGAAAGCAAAATGGATTATGATTACCCATTGGAGTTAACGGGCATGCTTCTGGACAACACCAAGTATTGAGTTGGAACTACCGTATATACTCGAAGATAAGCCGAGTTTTTCAGCCCTTATTTATGAGCTGAAAAAGCCTCCCTCGGCTTATATTCGGGTCAACCGTATGTTTTCCAAAACCTCCCTTCTTCGCTTTTCCTCCCAGGCTGGTTATCTTATTTTTTTTTGAGAGAGAGAGAGACAAGAGATAAGAAGCGAATGTTTTCAAAAGTGAAAGGAGAATGTGAGAGAAACCCTTGCAAGCCAGATTGCATGGGTAGAAGGGGAAGGAAAAAAGATATTCTTGCAAATTTGCACGATTCATTGCTATTATTATTATTATTATTATTATTATTATTATTATTATTATTATTATCTACTACTACTACTACTACTACAGTAGAGTTCCGGTTATTCGACATAAATGGGCGGGCCGAATGTCGAATAACTGGATCTGACGGATAATAGGGAGGCCCTATTATCCAGTAAGCCGGCTGAAGGAAGTGTCCCGTGCATGTTGCTAGGTAGATAGCAAGCTACCTAGCAACGTGCAGGAGCGCTTCTGCTCCACCTCTTGGGAGGCGCCCATGCGCGTTGCTAGGTAGATAACAAGCTACCTAACAACGCTCAGGGGTGCTTCCTAAGCCGAGTGCTCACCGCTCCGCCCCTTGGGAAGCGCCAGTGCGCGTTGCTAGGTAGCTTGCTATCTACCTAGCAACGCGCACAGGCGCCTCCCAAGGGGCAGAGCAGCGAGCACTCGGCTTAGCAAAGCGCCTGTGCACGTTGCTAGGTAGCTTGCTATCTACCTAGCAACGTGCACGGGTGCTTCTCTGCTCGCCGCCCTGCCTCTTGGGAGGTGCCTGTGCGCGTTGCTAGGTAGATAGCAAGCTACCTAGCAACGTGCATGAGTGCCTCCCAAGGGGCCTGGGACGTCGGATAATATGGAGTGTCGGTTAACTGGAAGTCGGTTAACTGGAACTCTATTGTACTACTATTATTGCAAGAACATTTGAGTCCAAAGGGAGGGAAAAGAGAGCAACAGAAGATGTGCATTTCTTTTTATTCCTAAGGAAACAAAAATGAGGTGTGGTTTTTTTTTGGGATGGGGAGAGAAGTTTTAAAAAGCCTTTTCTGGCTACTTTTAGAGTTTGAAAAAGGGAGAAAGAAAAGAGGTGGGAAAGGGCAGGAGAAAAGAGGACAAAATTGTTTTTAGGGGGCTTTGCTTGCATTTCTTCCTTGGCATACCCCAAAGCTTCTAAATATTTATATAGATGTTTCCCCTACAAATATATTAATATATGAATTTTCCCCTCATATGTTTACAGGTCTTTGCAAATCCTATGTAAATATAGATAACTAGAGATTTCCATGTACCTGTATATCTGTTCCTATATGTATACATTAATTTTATATATGAATTTTACCCTCACATGTTTGCAAGTGCAGAGGGAAAATGCGCGCGGGTGCACACACACACACACACAGAGATGTCTAGATAGATATAAACATTGATAAATTGGGCTTACAAATATTGCAGGAGGAAAATGCACATAGAGAGGGGATTTGCAAAGGTTTCAGGGGGAAATACACATGTGAAATTAGTATATATAATGATAGATCTATATCTAGCACTGCATTGTTTATGTAGGCATTTTATGTTTGCCTGTTACTATGTTGGAAGCTGGCCTGAGTCCCCGGGGAAGAGAGATAGGGCAGGGGACAAATGAAGCAGTTGATGATGATGATGATCTATATATATAAAAGGGTAATGAAATTTCTGCCTAGGACAAAACAACAAAACTACACATCCCAGAAACACTAAACTTGGCAGCACAACCCCTCATCCATGCCTCTACGTTCATACAAGAAAAATAAAAGAAAAATAAAGTCCTAATTAGAGAGAGAGGAATAATTGTTTTTATCCAATTGCTGCCAGTTAGAAGGCTAAGCTCTGCCCACTTGGTCTCCTAGCAACCCACTCAGCCCAGGGGACAGGCAGAGTTAGGCCTCACTTAGGCCTCTTCCACACTGCCTATATAATACAGATTATCTGATTTTAACTGGATTATATGGCAGTGTAGACGCAAGGCCCTTCCACATAGCTATATAACCCATTTATAATGGACTTAATGTCAGGGGAAAACTTTTACCCTTTACCTTAACTACCAACAATTCCTCAATACTTTATTTCCCATACCACCATACTTTGCCACAGCAATGCATGGCTGGGCACAGCTAGTTATTATTATAAAGTTATTGTTGCTTTTCCACTTATAGAGTTAATTTACTGTTTTTCTTTGAAATACAAAATATTCAAAACATTTAACCCACTGATGCCTCAATTAATGTAATTTTATTGGTATCTAATTTTATTTTTGAAATTTACCAGTAGCTGCTGCATTTCCCACCCTCGGCTTATACTCGAGTCAATAAGTTTTCCCAGTTTTTTGTGGTAAAATTAGGTGCCTCCGCTTATATTCGGGTTGGCTTATACTCGAGTATATACGGTATATTCTTCATGATTTTTGTGCACCGGACCCATGGCAAGCACAACCTTCTATACTCAGAAGTAAACTTTAATATGTTCAGTTCATCTTACATTCTTGTAAGTGTACGTATCTGCAATGAAGTTTGAGTACAGGTGCCAGCCCTTGCTTGTCTGTCTTCCACTGCCAATGCAAAATGACAAACAATGTGGCAGCTTCAATAGGAATATAGTGTCTAGACCAGGCATGGGCAAACTTGGGCCGTCCAGGTGTTTTGGACTTCAACTCCCACAATTCCTAACAGCCGGTAGGCTGTTAGGAATTGTGGGAGTTGAAGTCCAAAACACCCGGACGGCCCAAGTTTGCCCATTCCTGGTCTAGACCGAGGAAAGCAATTGCTTTCTGGTCTAGACCGAGGAAAGCAATCTGCTTTGGTCAAGCCTCACCTGGAAAACTGTGTCCCATTCTGGCTACAACTCAAGGACCTTGCCAAGCTGGAACAGGTTTATCAAAATGATCAAAGTTCCGGAAACCCTCAATGGCTATTACCAGCAGTTTAGAGAGTTTGTTATGTTTAGCCTGGAGAAGGTTATGAGATGACAAGAAAGCTGTATGTGAATATTTGAAAGGCTATCCCATTGAAGGTGGAGCAAACTTGCTTTACGTTGACTGTAAGAGCTGTTCAACAGTAGAAAATGCCACCTAGGATGGCTATCTGTCAAGACTGCTTCCATTAGGTATTTATGTATGGGTATTTATGTATGGCAGGATGTTTTATTGAGTACATCAATTTATCTATTGAGTAGATCAATAGGTACAGTAGAGTCTCACTTATCCAAGACTTGCTTATCCAACGTTCTGGATTATCCAACGTCAATGTTGTAGTCAATGTTTTCAATACATCGTGATATTTTGGTGCTAAATTCGTAAATACAGTAATTATTACATAGCATTACTGCGTATTGAACTACTTTTTCTGTCAAATTTGTTGTATAACAGGTTTTGATGCTTAATTTGTAAAATCATAACCTAATTCGATGTTTAATAGGCTTTTCCTTAATCCCTCCTTATTATCCATTATCCGTTTATGTTGGATAAGTGAGACTCTACTGTACCGCTCTGGTGGGAAAGTAACAGCGCTCCATGCAGTCATGCTGGCCACATGACCTTAGAGGTGTCTACGGTCAACGCCGGCTCTTCGGCTTAGAAATGGAGATGTGCACCTACCCAGAGTTGGACACAACTAGACTTAATGTCAGAGAAAACTTTTACCTTTATCTATAGTTATGGCAAGGGGCCTCCAGTGGCACCGTGTGTTAAAGCGCTGAGCTGCTGAACTTGCAGACCAAAAGGTCGCAGGTTCAAATCCGGGGAGCGGAATGAGCGCCCGCTGTTAGCCCCAGCTTCTGCCAACCTAGCAGTTTGAAAACATGCACATGTGAGTAGATCAATAGGTACTGCTCCAGCGGGAAGGTAACAGCGCTCCATGCAGTCATGCCGGCCACATGACCTTAGAGTCCCCTCGGGGAGAAGGGCGGGGTATAAATGCATGTAATAAATAATAAATAATAAAATTAGAGGTGTCTACAGACAACGACTGCTCTTCGGCTTAGAAATGGAGATGAGCACCAACCCCGAGTCTGGCACGACTAGACATAATGTCAAGGGAAACCTTTACTTTACCTTAGGATGTTTTAGTAAATGGCCCTGGGGTCTCTTCCAGTTCTATCATTGACCTTTCTCATGAGTTGACTTTATCCAACATCTCCATTGATGTCCTCTTCTCTTCCAAAGTTTCTCAAAAACCTCAAAAAAATCCAGTCTTCTCCCTACATCTCCAGCCATGTTACCTATATCTTCATCCATGTCATGCCCTAATCCTGCCCCTTTCCTCATTGGTTTTTCACATAGAGAGCAATAGTAAAACATGCTGTATACAGTATATGGAGGTATGCAGAATCTTATGGAGAACTTGTATGACTATAGAAAACTCTGTGCTTCATACCATCACTCTCCACCTGCTGAAAACAGTGCTCTCTCCTCTCGTTCTTTGCTTCTTCTAGTTAAGATAATTAAAACACGGCTTGTAACTCATTAATGTCATGGTTCTTTGCCTACTGTTTACAATTTTATCTCAATACCCATGTAATCTATCCATCAACCAAGAACATCTATGACGCATCGGAAAAAGTAGACTGTATGCCTCAAAACTCTGTACTGCAATACAAGTATTAGTAACATAAGATGCCTCTTTATTTTTGATATAAGGCCAATCCATACAACCAGCTAAGCCCAGTTATGATATGCTTGAAGAATCCATTTGGCAGGCAAAATGGGTCATCTTTCACAAGACATCGCTTGTTTCATAATGCTCCTTGGATGAATTGGCTTTTAATGGTCATCCATTACTCCCAGACAGAGAAGACAGCAGACATTACAATGCCTGTCACTGATTCGAGATCAAGCAAGTGAAAAGCTGAGTCACAAAGTTAAAGCATCTCATAGAACTAGTTCAAATCTCTCCATTGTGTGACGCTCTGTACAGGCCCTTGCCTTCTTCACCCCAACATGTCGCATGCATGGCTTGCAAAGCAAGCATATTCCTCAAACCTTTCTGGCAGAGAAGATGTAATGTTCAAGTGCAAGTATTCATTTCAAATCTCTCTTATTTGAAACAGGATTTTGTGCCACCCACTTCCAATTTCATCCTCAAGAGCTGCGTCCAACTTCCCACACTATTTAGCATTCAAAATGGTACATTTAAAGACTCAAAGGGTTTCCATATTTGCCATTTCAGTAAATGTTACAAAAGCTTTGACAAAATACCATGCCCATCATGTATTGGATTGCAACTCTCATTTTCACCACAAAGTTGGATGTCAAACGTTTTGAAATGTACATCTGAAGTCTGACGAAGTGGGTGCCAGTACATGAAAGCTGAAGAACGAATCCTGTTAAGTCTTTAAAGTATGAAAGAGGATGTTTCTTCCTCCGTAAAAGAACGTAGAAGCCGCAGAAAAAATGAACAGGAACTTATCCGAGCTGCAATCTGAAAAGTATGAGGAAGGCTTCCATGGTACTTGCACACACAGATACTTCACAACATCTTCTCCAGAGAAGCTGGATTTGCCATCTCAGGGATTCTCAGCTGGGTAAATAAAGCCTTACTCTTTTTCAGCCTGTTCCTGGATACTTCTAGCTTTTGTTTTGCTGACATTTTTAGTCACTGTTGTCTTCAAATTTAGTGTTTATTCCTTTTCGCTGTTAATACAATTACTGCAGATAGCTGATTTTGGCTCTTCCAACAATGAACAGGATGAAAATATTTATGAGTAAACAAAAATAATAAAATTAATGAGCCATCAAAAGAGTTCCTTTGAGTGTTAGCATTGTTGAGGAGCACAGGCATTCAACCACAGGGAGAATGATGAAACACGAAAGTGCCAAGTGCCATTCCAGAGTTTGGGTTTTTTGTGTTGTTGAAGGCTTTAATGGCTGGAATCACTGGGTTGCTGTGAGTTTTCTGAGCTGTATGGCCATGTTCCAGAAGCATTCTCTCCTGATGTTTCACCCACATCTATGGCAGGTATCCTCAGAGGTTGTGAGATTTGTTGGAAACTAGACAAGTGGAGTTTATATATCTGTGGAATGTCCAGGGTGGGATTAAAATTGTACAGAGATGCAGAGATGAAACAGACCAGATTTGATACTGAATTCAGTCCCTGAGATACTGGCTGGTTACTCTCTGGTTAAGTAACATAGAAACCCCAGCTGCAGGATTGGGTTTCTGTATATTTGAATGGAAAAGGGATCCAGAATTGAAGGAAGGGTGGGCTTCTTGTGGCATTCCAATCCATTGGACACGGTGGCTCCTATAATCAGGATGGAATAGGAATTTTTCCACTGAAAATTCCAAAATGCATTTTTCTACAATGTTAAGTCCTTCCCTTTCCTCTTGCTTTACAAAAAGCCTTAATAATAATGGATGGATGCCACTACAGTTCTGTGGTTGTTGAACATCTTTATGACTTGCAGGATGAAACAGAAGGCATGCTTGTCACATTGGCAAAAGACATCAGATTAGGAGGGGCATCTAATGCCATGGAGAAGAGCAGAATCCAACAAAATGAATTTCCATAAAAATAACAGGTGCTGCATTTAGACAGGAAACATGAAATAAAAATGTAGATTGGGTGATACCTGATTGTGGAA
This sequence comes from Anolis carolinensis, assembly GCF_035594765.1. Classification (NCBI taxonomy): domain Eukaryota; kingdom Metazoa; phylum Chordata; class Lepidosauria; order Squamata; family Anolidae; genus Anolis; species Anolis carolinensis. The sequence goes on along the minus strand of NW_026943822.1, from coordinate 12,733,014 downwards.
AGGATCTAGGACAGTGGATCTCAACCTGTTGGTCCCCAAGTGTTTGGGCCTACAACTCCCAGAAATCCCAGTCAGTTTACCAGCTGTTAGGATTTCTGGGAGTTGAAGGTCAAAACATTTGGGGACCCACATGTTGGGAACCACTGATCTAGAAGTTTTAGTAAACCACAAGATTAACATAGATCAACAGCATGATGTGATGGAACAGAGTAGTCATATCAAGGGAAGCAGTAGCATCACTCTATTCTGCTTTGGTTTGACATCACTAAAAATAAATCCCCGTTCCCATGCTCCGTGCATTCCTGTGGCAAAACCCAAGGCTCCAGATGATCATTTGTTATTCTTTTACCTGCTATTGGGTTATTGTACCATTGGTCCACAAGATGATCAGAAAGGTAATACACTCCCAGGTACAGTAGAGTCTCACTTATCCAAGCTAAACGGGCCGGCAGAAGCTTGGATAAGCGAATATTTGGATAATAAGGAGGGATTAAGGAAAATCCTATTAAACAGCAAATTAGGTTATGATTTTACAAATTAAGCACCAAAACATCATGTTATACAACAAATTTGACAGAAAAAGCAGTTCAATACGTAGTAATGTTATGTTGTAATTACTGTATTTACGAATTTAGCACCAAAATATCATGATATATTGAAAACATTGACTACAAAAATGGCTTGGATTATCCAGAAGCTTGGGTAAGCGAGGCTTGGATAAGTGAGACTCTACTGTATATGGAAATGACAAATGTCAACACTAATGACATATCCAGGTTTAAAAACTGTTGTCTACATGTCAAGTATTAAATCTGCCGGTACATGCAAATGAAAATGTTGCCATGGCAGCTACTGAGACAGTAGTTGCCACCTGTTGTAAATGTAAAATATCCCACTTTTCAAAGAAGAAAAACAGAGAGAGAGAGAGATGAAGCATATGTAAAAGGATTTGGTAAATCATTTTAATTCAAAAAAGAAGAAGACCCAACGCAAAACTTTACATTACAAAAGTAAGAACAAAATATGTTACGATATTGCTAACACAGAAAGAGCTGTGTGGAAGCTAGAATGGCAGGCGAAACGGTACATCATCCTTCCCAGACACTAAACCAAACTTAAAGAGTTAGGGTTAGAATTTCAAGTTTCTGTCGTCTGCCCTGCAGAAAAGCCTGGCAAATGTGCTATAAATTCACAAGAAAAGTCTCCTCCTGAAGCACCACGTTGCAAGGAGCAGCAATTTGTCAGCACAATCCTTGGTGATGTCTATTTTCAACCATCTGAACCTGATACAGAATAAATGCTGGCTTCCCACAAATCAGAACTTGACCTGAGGATGGGCTCCGTTCTTTTCCCTCTTCTCTACCCGTTGATTTTTTTCTTCTCTCCATTACTAGCCTTAACAATGGCTTACCATTGCACTGCATTACTGATATCCGTGATTAATGCACTACATTGGATTCCTATCTCTACTACTATTAGAAAGAGAGTGGGTGAATATTCTGGCACATTTGTGTTGGTGTAAATCTAATAATAAGCCCTTGTTAAGACCAGTAAAAGGCCAGAGAAAGAAGAAATGGGGGAATTCATGGTGGGACAAAGGTCAAATGGCATGTTCTTGTGCCTCGCTCCCAATTCATAAACCACGATCTGCAGGGAACCAGAATGGCCTTATTCTTCTTTGTCCATGTGAAGTACCAAAATACTTACAGAATACTGTATCATCATGCTTTCCCCAAAAGGGAAAAGTTGTTCCTAGCATGAGGAATGAATTAAGCAAAAGGAGAGAGGGAATAAAACAAGGGGGAGAAAATCCAAACAGAAGCCTTTGGACCTAGCAAATATGGTCTCTAATATTGTAAATAGATTAGAAATATGGCAATTAAATAATCTAACAAAAAAACCCACACACTCTTACTCTGCTGTACATTTATAAACAGAAATATTTACAAAACTCTGGTTTTGTTTCCAAAAGAATGAGGTTTGTGGTTTGCTAATCATCATCGTCTTGCCCATTTCTTTGGTGCGTTTGCCAATTTCTGTATTTTAAAAAAAACAACTTAAAAGGTTAACAAACAATCAAGAAGTGGCAACAGATCTTGGTTCTCCTTTTGGAGTCTAAGCCCCAAATATCTGAAGGGAAAGTTCCATAATTCTGTAAATCTAAACAATAAATAAATCAACATTACACAACTCTAATTTTGATACCTAAACGTTTCTGCTCCAAGAGGTAAAAAATCTACCTTGCTGCATAATCTGCCATAAAGGTAATTTTATATGACGGTATGCGCCTGGTAAATTCTGCCTTTTGGTCCCAATTCAGCATCTCATGTAAACTATTAAATCCCCTTTGCAGCTCATTTGCTTACAGAATTGGAACCCAAGGCATTCCTTTCTTCCATTTCCTTAAACTTGCCAATACAGTTTGATTGGAAGAAATGTTCTGAAAATGGCTTTCAGGGATTTCTATTGACTTCCTATGAGTGGACTGATGATTAAAAAGCACGGGGGAAACCAAAACCAAAACCTCAAATAAATAAATAAATGGAATTACACAGTTCATTAAATAGCGCTTTTGTAATCAGCAAGAGATTTATAATTCTTTTTTAAGTCACAGCAGCAAGACAGAGTAAGATTCACTTTACAATGGGTCCCTGAACTAGTAGAGTCAACTAGGTTGTCAAGAATAATAAAATAATAAAAATATGGTGGCCAAATTGGTTCAGACCTGCAACTCCATTGTGTGAACACACTACACTTCAGCATGACCAACCTCCTCTTGTCTGGAGGCTTTGTATCAGTGGTTCTCCACCTGTGAGTCCCCAGGTGCTTTGGCCTACAACTCCCAGAAATCCCAGCAGTTTCCCAGCAGTTCGGATTTCTGGAAGTTGAAGGCCAAAACATCTGGGGACCTACAGGTTGAGAACCACTGCTTTAGATATAAGAGAACCTAAAAAATTTGAAGAAATAAACTATCGGAGGACTTTTCAAACATCTCCCTGAAAATAAAAATGTAGCTTTTTAGAGAATAGGGACCTCACTTTATCCTTGCAAAACCCTAGCAGTTGTTCTGGAATAATAAATAAAGCACATGTGGCCTTTCCTGTGGCTCCAGAATGGGAGAAAGACCTGGCTATGCTACTATTTTTCACAAAACAACGTGATTTCTTTTGGCCACTTCTCAAAGGAGAATGGATGCCTGCTGAGGGTTTTACGCCAGCCATCTGTTATTTTCTGCTGTTGCTTCCTTGAACCAAACCCAAGATTCAACAGAAGTAATTCATTTGTGGCCACCGTAGTTCTTTGCAATCTATTTGTCAGCTAACAGAAACAAAGCTTATGAAAATAAATGGTTTATTTTCTCTTGACCTACCAAATAAGCAGAATTGATCCCCAGTTACTTGCCTCCTGACACCTCCTTTGAGAAAGAGGGTCTGGTATATGCTTGACAAATGGTAACAGTTCTCCAACATTGTCTTCCAACTTGACCGGATCGACAGAGGACAACCTCCAGAGACCGGCTCCTGTGATGCTTTTAACTGATGGCGCTGCCTCTATTTAAAATGCCCACAATAGCCAATGTTACAATTTACAATGTACTACTTTCAAGTACGAATTGGGCTTCTACAACATTAGATTTGTGATCAGGTGATGATTTCATTTGGCTGTGACCTTTGTCAAGTTGCATCAGAAGATACCACCGATGCTACTTTTGTCATGTTTATGGCCAACCACTCTATGTGTCAAAACACAAAGAAATGTGAATCATACACACAGCATTCACAATTCAAGCTTTGCAAATTTGCCCATCGGTAAAGCGGGAAGATGCCCATGCCATTCACATTTCCCAATATTTTGAGCTGTGAGCCTTTTTCATATGGTCCATTTCAACAAAGCAGGAGCTTGCGTTTGCAAAGGTTCCGTATGAGGCTGAAAACATGACAGAAGAGCAATATCATGGAGCAAACGGCCAACTCAGACTCTTTACACCATGAATTGGTCTCTTGCATAGGAAAACAGAAGGCAAAAGGGAGGTTCAAGAAATTCAAATCCAATCCTTTTGATATTCCGAAGGGGAAAACAAAAGCAACAGCAATAAAGCAGCAATTCCAAGAGTAATAAAACATCACATTGAGGCCAGGGGTAGGAATGTGTGACAAAAAAAATCACATGTGTGGTAAATATAAAGTGAAGAAAAAATTATTATTGCACATGAGGCACGATATGAGAAACAGGATGTGTAGGCTTTGAAATTCGGTTTCAAATTCTGTTAATGCTTTTATAGGGGAAAAAAGAGACCACAGAGGCATCTCAGCAGTGTAAAAACTCAATTGCAAACAGTATCCTGGCATCAAAGGGAGGGATAAGACATATGGGCATCCAAAAGACAATAATTATGTTAACAATGCAACATGTATTTTTTGTAAACAAAAAAGAAAAAGAAAAAAAGAATTAAGGTGGCAATGTTTTCAAAGAGTTGCCACGCTGAGTGAATGCTGACATCTGAGTTACAAGCCTGAGCAATGATTCTGAGAAAAATTCTGTATTGGGGAAAATGGTGTCCATTCAGTGAACTGTTGAAACTCTTGACAGGTGTCAATATGGGCCCTTGGTATGGAAGCCATACAAGGGCCTAATCCACCAAAAGGAGCATCTCTGAAATGTCGCATTAGTCTAGGATTAATTTAGATATCTCATAGTATTAGGGATACTACCTGGGAAGGGGGAAAGGTTTCCTTACAAGCGATGTTACTTCCTTCATTCCAAAGATGCAAGTTTGGATGCTTTAAAAACAAACCAAAGCTCCTGCAAACAAACAAACCAGGAAGAAAAGGGACACAAAAACCCCACCACAGCAGGGTTGTTTAAAAGAGCTTAAGTCGTGTAAACCTGGACCAAGAACTTATAATTTCAAAATTTTAAAAAAAAGATCTTCTAGCATTTGGTATAAAACACCTCCTCCTCTAAAGGAATTGTATACCTGCCTTCTGACTTCTTGGGAAAACAAAAAACAAAAAATCAGAAATTGCATAGGATATACGTTGTGCAAGGTGACCAGCCTTTGAAAGGTATCTGGAACAGAAACCAATCGTGCGTATTTTGTCCAGCTGTTTTGTAAAACTGTCAGATATCGTCAAATTTGTGTTTTAAGTAGTCTTTCATGACCTTGGCAATCGGTAGTTCATCAAGTAGTTTGAGGTTTTGAAGGCCTATACACTGGCGGATTTTGATGCGGCATAGATCTTGCAAGTTCCGGGGCTGCCCTAAAAAGAGACAAAAGGATGAACGTATCATTGAAAGGCCAGGATCAAAAAAGCAGAACTGAAACTAACAAGAACAAGGCCCACCGCAATGAAATGGAACAGCTAGTTGTTTAGTCTTAGTGGGGGAAATGATAATTTTCTGTTAATCTGTTTTAAGTCAAGCAATTAAGCAGATCCTTCATTGTCCCACAATCAGACAGCCATATAAATGTGGATACCCATGAGTTTAAAGGGAAAATTCTGCAGGTAAACTGTGTAATTCTACACTAAACTAAGCGGGTCACACTTGACAAAAAATAACACACAACCCCTTAACAATTTAAACTAACCGCAAAATGAAAGTACAGCATCAAACTTATAAAACCTTCCTTTCAAGTAGCAGTGCATGATTTCACTCATACACTTTACAGAGTATTCCTGAGGCTTTGTATAGTTTTTGCATTCACCTCTAAACACTGACAATCCCAAACAGAGTTTATGAATGTTCAAATACAGATCTGCATTGCCTAACATTGTAAACATAACAACACTGAAAAAGGACAATGTTCAATAAAGTGTATTTGCATTTTCAGACCGGTCAGAACAGACAATATTCACAGCTGAAAATCACAAGTTGGACATTTACGCTAAACTACAGGGGGGAAAAAACCACCCGGTCTTGCTTACAGATCACAGAACAGCATTCCAAATTCAATTCACACTTAGGGCAGAATTCCTGAGGAGCTGATTATTAAGTGTCTTGACATTTTCGCCTGATAAGCCGAAGCGCATTTCCTGGGAATGTGCTAATAATGGGCATTTCCAATGTTAAGCACCACTTGCCACATCGATGGGCTCTTGGTGTCTACAGCACTTACTCATTCTTGATTGCCTCTGAATGAAAAAGGGAGGGGAAAAGGATTACACAGACCCACACCAGCGAACCTTCATTTGACAAATGGGAAATGTTATTAGTAATTTGGCAAAAAGCAAGGCAAGGAAAGAAGGTGACGAATCGCATTTTGCTTAATGATTAAGAAGCAGAGAGGCTTTGCCAAGTTTGGAAATATCTTTGGATCTCTTAGAATAGACAATGAAAAGGTTTAAAAAGCCAGGGCCTTTTCTCCAAAAATAAAATGACATCAAAACCCATTCCATCAACTCTTCTCTGCCTGGCTACAATGCTGGGATTTTTCTGAAGCATCAAATTTAAGGAAGACTTTTATTAGTAAATTTCATTTCAATATAAAAGCGTACTGCTATATGCTATCCATTGGTTTCCTGCAGCCAGCAGTTTTAATGCGTTATTTAATATCTAAGTAATAATTATACAGATACAGTAGAGCCTCACTTATCCAAGCCTCGCTTATCCAAGCGTCGGGATTATCCAAGCCATTTTTGTAGTCAATGTTTTCAATATATCATGGTATTTTGGTGCTAAATTCGTAAATACAGTAATTACAACATAACATTACTGCGTATTGAGCTACTTTTTCTGTGCAATTTGTTGTATAACATGATATTTTGGTGCTTAATTTGTAAAATCATAACCTAATTTGATGTTTAATAGGCTATTTCCTTTAGCAGCCCCGGTGGCAAAGTGCATTAAAGCACTGAGCTGCAGACCGAAAGGTCCCAGGTTCAAGCCCCGGGAGCGGCGTGAGCGGCCGCTGTTAGCTCCAGCTCAGGAAGGTAACGGCGCTCCATGCAGTCATGCCGGCCACATGACCTTGGAGGTGTCTACGGACAGCGCCAGCTCTTCGGCTTAGAAATGGAGATGAGCACCAACCCCCAGAGTCAGACATGACTGGACTTAACGTCAGGGGAAACCTTTACCTTACTAGGCTTTTCCTTAATTCCTCCTTATTATCCAAGATATTCGCTTATCCAAGCTTCTGCCGGCCCGTTTAGCTTGGATAAGTGAGACTCTACTGTATGTATTTATTTATCATATTTATATCATTATAGTCATTATATCCCAAATCACGTATAAATATATCATATATTTATGGCTATCCCATCCAGAAACTGAAGTTTATTAATACTAATGTTAATTCAAAGATACAGAATGTGTAAGAGATACCAAGCTACATGCTCTATCTAGACAACCTATAGATTTTCAGTAGTAAAGGGATGAAGATGTGTTGAAGAAATCTTGGCCACATCGCTAATACACATCATGCTTTTTGGAAAGTTTCTTGAAAAAAGGCAGTTGAAACTTATTAGGCAACTGATTTGTTTGCAGTTCCTATGAAATTTTGTTACCATTACTGTCCCTGTTATTAGCATATTAGAATATAAAAAATATGTGTGCACTGAACCATAAAAGCCATAGATATCACAATCTCAGTTGCCCATGTGGCCAATAAGGAGGATTTGAGAACTTCAGATTTTGGTATTCCATCAACTAAACCTGTAATCTATATATATAAAAGAGTGATGGCATCACAGCAATTCACAAAACAACAAAAGTACAGGCCCCCCAACCTCAAAATTTGACAACACAACCCATCATCCATGCCTCAAGGTTGATACAACAAAAAGAAAAGAAAAATAAAGTCCTAATTAGAGGGAGAGCAATAATTTTTTTTATCCAATTGCTGCCAGTTTAGAGGGCTAATCTCTGCCCACTTGGTTGCCTAGCAACCATGGGACAGCCAGGTTTCAGTTAGGGGACAGGCAGATTTAGGCCTCACTTAGACTTCTTCCACAGATTATCTAATTTGCACTGGATTATATGGCAGTGTAGACTCAAGGCCCTTCAACACAGCTATATAACCCATTTATAATCTTATATTATCTGCTTTGAACTGGATTATCTTGACTCCGCACTGCCATATAATCCACTTCAGTGTGCATTTTATACAGCTGTGAAGAAGGGGCCTTATATAATCCAGTTCTGAGCAGATAATATAAGATTAGAAATATACAGTAGAGTCTCACTTATCCAACGTAAACAGGCCGGCAGGATAAGTGAATATGTTGGATAATAAGAAGGGATTCAGGAAGAGCCAATTAAACATCAAATTAGGTAATCATTATACAAATTAAGCACCAAAACATCATATTCTACAACAAATTTGACAGAAAAAGTAGTTCCATGCGCAGTAATGCTATGTAGTATTTACAGTAGAGTCTCACTTATCCAACACTCGCTTATCCAACGTTCTGGATTATCCAACGCATTTTTGTAGTCAATGCTTTCAATATATCGTGATATTTTGGTGCTAAATTCATAAATACAGTAATTACTATATAGCATTACTGTGTACTGAACTACTTTTTCTGACAAATTTGTTGTCTAACATGATGTTTTGGTGCTTAATTTGTAAAATCATAACTTAATTTGATGTTTAATAGGGTTATCCTTAATTCCTCATTATCCAACATATTCGCTTATCCAACATTCTGCCGGCCCGTTTATGTTGGATAAGTGAGACTCTACTGTACTGTATTTACAAATTTACCACTAAAATATCACAATGAATTTAAAACACTGACTACAAAAACATTGATTATGAAAAGGCAGACTGCGTTGGATAATCCAGAACATTGTATAAGCGAATGTTGGATAAGTGAGATTCTTCTTTAATATGAAATAATTACTGGGATAGAATAATGCAGAACAATATAATCTCTAAAACCAGGACAGTAAATAAACAGGGGAATTCCACACAGGAAACAATCAGGGCCAGCTAACACCTCCCAACAAAGTATTCCCATCATCAAAGTCTGGCAAATCCTGTTTTCTCAGGGCCACAGACAGTAGAAGCACATAAAATATCGCAAACAACACCACTCTGAAAACAAGGGAATTCCAGACAGGAAACAATCAGGGCCAGCTAACACCTCCCAACAAAAAATTCACTCAGGGAGGAAACAGCCAGGCTTTAAAGCTGCAAGGCCATTACATCCTAATCATTTTTCCTAATTGCAGCATTCATACTTGCCTCCAACAAACAAAAAAAACCAATCAGAAATATTGTATATTCACAACCTTTAGGAAATAATATCCCCTGATGGCACAGCATGTTAAAGCGCTGAGCTGCTGAATTTCTGGACTGAAAGGCCACAGGTTTGAATTGGGGGAGCGGAGAGAGCCCCCACTGTTAGCTCCAGCTTCTGCCAACCCAGAAGTTTGAAAACATGCAAATGTGAGTGCATCAATAGGTACTGCTCCGGCGGGAAGGTAACGCCGCTCCATGTAGTCATCCCACATGACCTTGGAGGAGTCTACGGACAACGCCGGCTCTTCGGCTTAGAAATGGAGATGAGCACCAACCTCCAGTGTCAGACACGACTGGACTTAATGTCAGGGGAAAACCTTTACCCTTGACCTTAACAACCACCAATTCCTCAATACTTTATTTCCCATACCACCAGACTTCGCCACAGCAACCCCACAACCTCGAAAATTGACAACACAACCCATCATTCACGCCTCTAGGTTGATACAACAAAAAGAAAAGAAAAATAAAGTCCTAATTAGAGGGAGAGGAATAATTGTTTTTATCCAATTGCTGCCAGTTACAAGGCTAAGCTCCTCCAACTTGGTCTCCTAGCAACCCAATAAAAAAATAATAAAAAACACTAAAAAAGAATTAAAAACACTAAAAAATGAATACAATAAAATACTATAACAGAAAATAACTAAAATAATACAACAAAATAATAAAATATAATAAAAAGATAACTTACAATAAAATTTATTAAAAAAAATACAAATAACGTCAAATAAAAATTACACAACCATTTTTAACCAATACCACCACCACTTTGCCACAGCAACGCGTGGCTGGGCACAGCTAGTAATATTATAATATAAATATAAATATGTCCCCTTTATCCAAAATGCTTGTGAGCAGAGGGATTTTTCTGTATTTTAGATTTCTGACCCCAGAATACACACACACACATATACAGAGGTAGCCCCCAAATTATGAACAAGATTCTGTAGGTTTGTTCTTAAGTTGAATTTGTTTGTAAGTTGGAACAGGTACATTTTAAAGTGTAACTCCTATCTATCTATCTATCTATCTATCTATCTATCTATCTATCTATCTATCTATATACATTTTAGCTTTGGATGGCATAGGGAAAGGTTAATACCTCGTGGAGTTTCCTTTGCTGTCTGTACCCCTCTTCAGAAGATTTCCCCTGACTTTCTGTCCCTGTGAAAATTCTATTTAGAAAAATGAAGCTTGTTGTGGAAACAAGGATTAGAGAGAAAGCTCTTCCAGGAGTGAATTTCCCTTCTAAGGGGTAGATTCCTCTCACTTCCTGTTATCTTACCCTTGTTCTTAACTATGAGCCGTTTGTAAGTCAGGTGTTTGTATGTGGGGATGGTGGGGAAAGGGGGCTAGTCACATGTCACTTTCTTGCTGAGCCACTCCGAGAGCCTTGCTCCACCACTGAAAGAAACTCCATGGGCAAAAGGAAAGATGGGTCAGAAGCACAGCTTGGGTTACATAAAGCCCATGTAAAAAGGCGATATCCCAGACGCTTCCTCAGCTGTCAGCACGCTTTCGCAAAGTACCTGAGAAAGAAGAGCAAGTCTTCCCCCATGCCACCTGGAAGACATTTTCATTTTTTTTCTGTGCTGGACACAGGGGGCAGCCAATGAAGTTGATCATGGTTTCAGCAATATCTAGGGTGCCCACTACTAAAAACTCAGTGGGTGCTAGATATTGGACTAGACTCCTTTTCCAAAAATACAAGAGGGCTGCTGATGGGATTAAAAAAAACCCAAATTGCAGCAGTTCATATTTTTGGATAAAAGCAGCAACCTATACAAACCAGGGTGTGTAGCCGCTAATTTCAATCAATCCTGACTAAAACAAATCCATACATTATCAGGATTGGGGGCGGAGGTGTATCGAATGAACATTAAATTATTACTTTAATTAGAAACATGATTTCCTTAGGCCTAATGTGTATGTTAAAGAGTTGGTAACATACTTTGGTTTCAGGTCAGAAGATTCTTGAAATGAAAGAAAGGACTGAGTACTGTCTACCAATGCCAGAAGAAGTATCAAAACATGATTTTAAAAACTGTTAAGATGCACATGCAGTCCTGTGACTTCTTATTCATGGAGGCTTTCAAAAGATCTGAAGGACAATTTTGCCCTCCGAAAGGATGATCTGAAGACGTCTGAGGACACAGAAGCAGCTGCCATGCCCACACATGGCCTGGGGCCCACCCTTTGCCCACTCCTGATATAGGAGGACCACAGTATACACCCACATACATACTTACACATTTGAGGTTTTTGCAGAAAAGAATGTAAATTGGTTTTCAAATGAGCCTGCAGTTTTAATAAAAACCATATGGGAGAGTTGCAAGCATAAGAATAATTCACCTTTATGTTCCTACACTTCACCTTGAAATCAATGTTCTCACAATAATCAGTTTAAAAATATCCTTAATGACAACCAGCTTTCTACTTTCAAAGTTTTTCTGTTGCTCACCAAAAGTAGTGGAAACAAAAACCGCACCAACTTAACAGACACATATAACAGAAATCCTAGTTAAGGTAGGATTGTTAATTGCAAAATTGCAGTGTTTAGTTAACTAAATCTTTTACCTATATGAACGGATGCCTCAGAGTATACAGTTGCCAACACCTGCATGAATTTAGTGTATTTCTGCCCATTTTCTAACACAAACACAGGCATCTTGTCACGAATCTAAAGTATCATTAATCCCTCTCCTTTGAGTCATAACTGCAACAAGAAGTCAGAAAGATTCTAAGAGTGGTTTACAAATCGTAAGGATAAAACACTTTAAGGATCTTTTTAGATTTAGATGTCCTCCCTTTCTATATTTTCCTTCTAAACAAACATTGTTAAAACTAACAAAACTGAAAATAATTTTGGGAGCAGAGATAGCTGAAGAATTTATGGCTTTATTTCCAGTTTAAAAAATTCCAGCCTAGAAAATGACCTAATTATTCAGTTTTGTCCACCATTTGTAACCAGTGAGCAACTATATGCAGCATAAAAGCTAGATTTTCAAGGATTACACCAATTATAGTGGAAGTAAAAGCAGTGGTATTCCAAAACCAGTCATAGACTAGAAGGAGTACCAATGTAAGCTAGTGCTCTTTACAGAATGCAATCTACACAAAAAAAACCCCACTATATAGCATGTTAATCAATATATAATACTTAAAATATTTAAGTTAACAAGATGCTTTTCCTAAATGCTCAAGCAGAACCAAAAGTTAACCATACACAAAACCAGCATGCCCAATGATCTATTACTAAGAAAAAATGGACAAGTCCTTTGGCAGAGGGAGAGTGGTCAGCAATGCAATACAGTGCATTTGAGTAAAATGCATTCTGGAATCCTATTGATCCCAGCCATTTTTGAAGCATGCAATTCAATGAGAAATGAACCTTGAGATCTACCCTGTTTTCCCTAAAATAAGACATCCCCAGAAAATAAGATCTAGTAGAGGTTTTGCTGAATTGCTAAATATAAGGTCTCCCCCGAAAGTAAGACCTAGCAAAGTTTTTGTTTGGAAGCATGCCCATCGAACAGAACACCAGAGCATGCAGGATCAGTACATAGTGTTGTACATGGAAATATTGGTAGTAACAAGAAATTCTTGATTCACAGTTTGTCTGGTTATGCTGGTTTGTAATGACAACTACTGTACAGTATATAATAAATGTTCATTTTTTTTGTTCAACAATAAATGTGAATTCTTCTTCATGGAGAAATAAGACATCCCCTGAAAATAAGACCTAGAGCATCTTTGAGAGCAAAAATTAATATAAGACACTGTCTTATTTTCGGGGAAACACGGTATCCATGATAAGATCAGCTACAAGAGATGGACTTGCTTAGAGAAAATAACAGCTTGGGACAAAACGTTTTAAGGCCCTGCCTCTGGCCATTATCTTAGTTTGATAGCAATGGAATACCTAAGATGACAAGGAGTTTAGTAAGTAAGCAAAGGCAAAGTGTCCCAGACTTAAAGGGTTACTTTCTTAAAACTCTTCAAAGGTTTTAGGCAGCGCAAAAATGTCATCAACACATCTGCTCCAAAACCAACCAAAACCAAATTAAGTAAGCACATTAGGAGCTACTAAAGTACTACATGAGTGTAATTTCTGAGTTTCCCAGAACTCTCCATCAGATGACTAAAAAAGGGCTGGGAAGAGATTAAGGAGCAGGTGGGAAGAAGAAAGGCAGAGGAGTCCAATAATTTGGCCAGATACGGTGGCCAGGAAGTGAGCTCTTAAAATCTGTACTAAGATGCAATTCTGAGTGGGAGTGCTATTGGCTGACATGCAACAAAACACAGAAGAGATACCAAAGCAAGGACGGGTCTTCATTTCGAGCAGGAAAAGACTTTGCTGCAATTTGTAAAGTTGGTTTTCGGTTTAGGCTGAAAACAAAGGCTGCAGAAGAAGCACAGCACAGAAGTATCGATTTTGGAGACTGTAAATGTATGCACATTTTTGTGGATGTTGAGTTTGTCCTAATAAAGGTATTGCCTGCTTGTGGGTTTCTATTTGTTTGTTTTGTTTTGTTCATGGACCAACATGACTATGTTTGTTTAGATTCGCTATAGTCTCGCCATGGAAACACAACAGTGTTAAGTAACCTGCAAAAAGACACCATTGTGCAAAGGTAAACTGAACTACAGCTATAATATGGGAATCGTTTAGAGCACCAAAGTAATTATATACTTTCATATACATGCAGTTTCTCTACTCTATTATAACCTGATTTGATTGCTATTTGGTAAAAATCATCATCTTTTTAACTGCATAAAATGACTTACTGAAATGTAATTTTTCCACTTACCAGGAAAAACTACCTCTTGCAATCCTTACAATATTCTTGTGGCTTATGATATAACAGCACTCTACTCAAGAAAATTCCAGTCAACTTGGCTCATTGCTACCAAGCTAGTATTTAACCGTAACATACATTTTTGTTTTTGTCAAATTTTGTTACATAGTGTTATTTGAACCACTCTGTAAAAGGCTCTGGAAGCAGTAACTTTTTAAAAAATCAGAAAGATCTGAAGTTGCAGAAAATTCAAATAATCTACATAATCTATTTTAAAAAATATATACATAAAGATAGTTCCTAGGGCTTCTTTTAGAAGATTCCTAGGAAAATATTTAAGCAAATGAGAGAAATGTCTTTCTGCTAGTGATCAGATGAAATGATACCTGAAATCAAAGCAGTTTTATCTCTATTTTGGAAGAAAAAACTGTTTGGATGTAAAGCAAGGGTGGGAACACATGTGGCTCTTCGATCTCTAAAAGAATTGATCATGCTGGCTAATGATACGTAGCGCTGTATTGGGGAAAGGAGGTAAAATGTCCCATTCACACAATTATAGTTACCTTCCAGTTACCATAAACACCAATGGAAAGCTCTTGGTTTAGAACCAAAGCTGTTTCAAAAACAGTCCCTTGCATGGGAAAAATATGCCTTCTTTTCCGCAATGACCAATAAATAGAGAGACGAACTAAGCAGCTGACACCGGGTTCTTTCCAAAGCTACAAATGTATGCTGAGAACAAAATCTAGGGCACATGGATCAAAAATAAATATTTCTTTCAGCACTTGGTAACCTCTTAGGAAGAGGGAGAAGAGTGTGAATTCATGTTCAAATAGAGGACGTGTGTGAAAAATGATACACGTTGGTGCATGGATGACAATTCTTGGATAAAAGGACTGCATCTGAAAATCCTGTTGTGGGAGAGACATTAGCATTTGGGAATCAGACTCAACCTCTACTTTGTATCAGTGCCTTGGCCAAAGCTAAAAGTAACTTCTAGCTTGCTACGCGTTTTAACGTCAGCCATGAAAGTTTCTCAATGTTTGGAGAAAAAATCCCATAATGTATAAGTTATAATATAAGCAACCAGAACTACTGTTAACACTCCTGAAATACCAACAGTTTTCACAAAACTCTTTTCTGTTGACATCTCCGTTTGCTTTGCTATTTGAGCAACAGTCTACTCTCTGGATACTTTGTAATAAACTTTTTTTATGTCAGGAGCGACTTGAGAAACTGCAAGTCACTTCTGGTGTGAGAGAATTGGCCGTCTGCAAGGACATTGCCCAGGGAACGCCCGGATGTTTGATGTTTTTACCATCCTTGTGGGAGGCTTCTCTCATGTCCTCACATGGAGCTGGAGCTGATAGAAGGAGCTCATCCGCGCTCTCCCCATGTTGGATTCGAACATGGCAGCCTTCAGGTCAGCAACCCAACCTTTAAGTCTTTAACCCACTACGCCACCAGGGGCTCCAAAAACTTAATAATAATAATAATAATAATAATAATAAGTGATTAAATAACAACTATTTAGAGTAAAAATCTTCCTCATCGGTTTTACCATTATTATTCTATTTATTAAAATATAATATTTAATAATTCTATTGATTTAATCTTTCTAATTATTAGATGCTACAATTACAGTCAATTTATTTACAAGGGTAAAGTAAATGCTACTGCTTGAGTCTGTTCAAAGGCTGCCGTGTGGATGGCTTTAAATATTCATTTTTAGATAGCTCCGGATTTAATTCTATGTTAGTGTTCACAGTCTTGAGGTTGTAATTATATGCAGTACCTTTTTTTAAAGCATTGTTCAGCGCTTTGAGTCTAATTAAGAGAAAAAAGTGGCATATAACTCAATAATGATGATTTTGTATATCTGAACATGTAACTTTTATACTGGGTCACAATTCCTGGAGAGGTGGCCCAACCTTTAAATAGGGCACTTTGGAATGCAGGGAGGAATAAAGGATTGTCAAGGGATAAACACACAAAACATTACAGAGATATCAAAGAGCCAACCTGAACAAAAAGCCCAGTTATGTCCTTCAGGCAAACCTGCGTGCTTTGAAAATGTGGGTGGAATATGATAGCTGGAGGGTTTTGCTTTGACTAGCAGTCACCCACCCCAAGATACTACATAACATACTGAAAGCCTAGCTGCCCATTTTCGGTGCCCAAGAGAAGCTGGGATGTCACTTCTGAAAGCATCTGATCCATCTCCAACAAACACAAAAGCCCACCCCACTTGTCACCATTCCAAAGGTGTCTGATCCATCTCCAACATACATGAAAGCCTTTTATGAGAAGAGGGTGGGCTACTGGTTTTAAAACGGGCCTTTGAAAGTAAGCTAACTGAGAAAAGAACGCTGGTATTTCATGAGAGGTCTACAGTATCTGCTGATTCAGTAATACTTGTTCTATTTAAAAAAAACCCACAGGATCTAATTCAAAATAGAACAGCTTCATGCTCACCAAAAGTGGAAGTCACACTACACTTTGCACTTGCCGTTAAAACTAAACCCTTTAGAAAGCGTTTTTTAAAAAAAAATTCACTTATTTTTCCACACATAGAAAAGATACTGAGGATACAGTTTCCTTACAGCCTCAGGTAAATCTAGCAATAGATCACAGAATTACATTTCATGAAGTTCTCCATTTCAAAGGGTTCAGTTTACTGCAGAGAGGAGAAAGTCACAGCACCACACACACGCTTTCAGGTTTTAGCAAGAAAGTTAGGATTCCTTCTGCTGTGTGTGATTACAGAGTGTTTTGAAACGTTTTTAGTCTACAGATCTCTTTCAATAATGGACACAACTATAATCAATACAACCCATATCTTAACAAGACAATATCTTGTTTTGCATTGTCGTCAACAGGGTCCCTATAGTTCCATATTGGTCGAGTAAACTAATTGAAGCATCCAGTTTGGAAAGCAGTCCCGCTCAATCAGGGGAAGCTCCCTCAAGAAAAGAGGATTGTGTATGCCACTAATGCTAACAATCTCATAATTCTGCAACATGATGGCATCATAAAGGGGTTAGTGTAAAATTGAATGCCACTACTATTGCTGTGGATTACAAAGACCACATCTTTATGCTGTGCTTTTGTATTATGGAGACTAAAAAGCCCTCTCAGTCTTGGAAAATATTTATGCTTCACCTTTCAACCCAAAAGGCCCCAAGAGAAGCTTACAAATAATTAAACGGACAGGCCCCTGGTGTCAAACATTTTTTGGGAGGCACAAGTCATGTTCAGAGTCATATCTAGAGAAATGGGAGGGAAGTCTGAAGTTGCACACAGATGGGTTTACATCTTTTTAGAGAATGCCCCACCTTTGTCAACATGGCATCCCAACTGACTGATGTAATAAACTCTTGTTTCCAGGAAAACTGGGTTCTACTTTCTTCAATGTATCTTCCATTGCATTTTTAACTTCACTGATATCAACTATACCAATGTAATGGCATAGGATAAACTAAGAAGAAGCAAAAGCATTTATCAAGTAAATTAAGAGGTATTTCCTTGTCAAAGGAGGGTGACCAAAATAGGCAAAGGTCTGAAAACCATGTCCTAGTCAGAACATCAACCTGGAGAAGGAAAGATTAAGAAGTAACATGAAAGCCATATTTAAATATTTGGAAAGATGTCATAGTGAAGATGGAGCAAATTGGATTTCTGATGCCTCAGAGACTGGGAGAGAGAGCAAGATGCTGAAAAAGACATTCCACCTAAACATTGGGGAAAGCTTCCTGATAATGAGAGCTGTTAGACGGAATTAAACTGCCTCAGAATGTGGAGGAGTCTGGGTGGCTATCTGTCAGGAGTGCTTAGATTGTGTACTTCTACATGGGAGGAAGATGGATCAGACGTCATTCCAAATGTATGATTCTATGAAATGTATTTGTTACTTTCAAGTGGTGATAATCCAGTGAATTAGTGGAACTTACATTAAGTATCAACTCAACAAGTTCCCATTGATGCAATGGGATTATTCTACTTGGAAATAACAATTGATTTAGGCCCAGATCTAGCAGAGGATCTTGCTGAAGAATGGTGGATTTTTTATTATATTAGTATTATATTGTTGTTATTATTATTATTCAGATTCTCTTCTAGAAGGTAGTAATAGGTCTGCAGAGG
Source organism: Anolis carolinensis (assembly GCF_035594765.1). Taxonomy (NCBI): domain Eukaryota; kingdom Metazoa; phylum Chordata; class Lepidosauria; order Squamata; family Anolidae; genus Anolis; species Anolis carolinensis. Next base: position 12,714,825 of record NW_026943822.1, on the reverse strand, counting down.
GAAAGAGGAAGCAGTAAAACTGTTCTCACCTCGCTCCCTCTCCCAGAGTGTCCTATGAACTGTATGTGCATTATAAGTCTGAACTGCACCCAAAATATTACAAACAGGCCCCCCAAAACATTGAAGAATTCTGAGCAAAAATTTCTAGTATACATACTTGTTACTTCCTGTAGGAAATCCAAACAAGGCCGGCTATTTCCCGAAATGCTTATTGAAACTGCCAGTGGAGTCTGTCCTTCATAGTTCCTTGTGTTAGTGTCTGCACCATAATTGTATAACATCTGTGCACACAGCACATCATCCCTAAGAGCAGATAAGTGCAAAGGTGTCTGTCCGTCTTCCAAGCGCCCCAAGTTTGTATCCGCGCCTCTCTGAAGGAACATCCGGCAGTAAGAGTGATTGCTTTTGATCACAGCGTAGCGTAACAGGAAGCCATTCTGAATGTCAATGTTGGCATTGTGGTCCAGGAGGATTTTGACACAGCTGGACCTTTCGCGGATAATGGCCAGCTGAAGCGGCGTGGTACCTTTGTCGCTGAGAGGGTCGACTTCGGCTTTAAACTCCAGCAAGAGTCGGACAAACGAGTCTCGGCCATAATGAGCGGCCACATGGAGGGGAGTCCAGCCATCATTGCTCTTGGCATTGATGATATCGGCGCGGTAGTCCGACTCCAGCATCAGGCGCGCAATCCGGGCCCGCCCATGCATGGCTGCATAATGTAGAGCAGTGAAGCCACCGATTAAGTCTTTCACCGTAGGGTCAGCTGAAGTTTGTGAAAAAAGTGGAAGGAGTTAATAGTCATTAAGGATGAAAAAAAAATAATGATGATAAAGTGCTAAAATGTCTAAGAAAGTGTTGCAGCAAATGCTTCCCCCAACAGAGCACTCATTACTTAATATGGAACCTTTTTGATAGAAAAAAAATCTTGTGCATTGGACATAAAGTATGGGTAGCTGACCTTTCTGTTTGAAATGATTACTCAATTAGAATCTCTGTTTACACCTTTGCCATTACAAAGTTTCAGCACAGTGACTAAGTATCACTTTATTGCGGAAGTTATTATTATTTTGTGTCAAAAGTATTGCATAAAATACAATGAATGCAATTGCAGAAGTTGAAAACAAACTAGGAAGAAATACTGTATCTTTTGGCATCCATTGTATTTTAAATAACTTCCCCTTCAGTGCCTAGTAATTCACTGCTGGGAAAAGTCTTCAATGCTTTGTATGATGTTATGTTTCAACATTTCAATCGAAAGGTAAGCCAGACAATTCTTCCACATGAAACACTACCAATTAAAAGCTGGTAACATTTGTTTAGTAAGAAACTAATTTATTAACAAATGCTTTGAACTCTAGATAGAAGTAATGCTTTCAAGTCCATTCATCCTGTGCTTCCAAATCAAACAAAAAAGGGGGATTTATAACACACACTGTCCAGTTTCTCGACATCCGCAGCACACCTTATATCCAACTGCTCAAGACATTTCTACCTACCCCAGTTCCCTCCAGCGCTAAAATGTCATGCTTCTTTCAGTGTTTTGTTTTCCCTTGTGCTTCTTGGCCTTAAAGAGAAGCATGTGTTGCAACATCTGCTGGCCCAAGATGCGGATGTATTGTGGTCTGGCAAGATGCGCTTGTTTTGAAAGGGGGGGGCAATACTGTATAAGGTAAAGAAAGCTCTCTGTGGTCCGCAGCATTTCCAAAGCATGTAAAGCTATATGTTATTTCAGATCGTCTCGATAAAAAAATTGTTTTCTGTAAAATGAAAATAATCTGGGTTTGCCGTTTCACAAAACATCCAGATTTCACAAGAATGTAAACATCCAATTATGAGGAAAGAAAATATGGCAAAATGTCAAAATTCCAGCAAGCAAATGATAGCACAGGTCTCTCCCTCATCTCCAATAGAAGTCTGGATTCAGAGTTTTAAAACAGCAGCCAGATGTATAAATTTTCTATTCTCCTTGCATACCTCTATATTATATATAAAAACCCTTTCTCAAGAAGAGTTTTGCTCAGGCTTAACTGACAGGGTGCCTGCCATTCAATACTGAACATCTGTATTAATGTTATCTGCATATATAATCAATAAGGTATTTGCAACAGTAATGTAAGATTTTTAAAGTGCCACATTTGTGATGTTAAAGTGAAATTACAGGCTGAACATTACTATGGTGGAACAGACCCTTAATATATAATAGCATTTATGTCTGCATGGGAACCATAGTATTACATTTGCTCTCCAGGAGGAACAATATAGAATAGACTGTTGCCATTTTTGTAGCTAAACCAGAAAAAGTATCTTGCTATAAACTATGGCCAGAAACTCTGAATTGAGATCACAATTCACACCACTCAACAGAGATAAAGTGAAGCCTAACAAACTCCAACCAATATTTAAATTTACTTGGATTTACACATAGGCTCCGAGACATATGGATGAATTTTCAAAAATTAAGAGGGAGGGAAAATCTTGTAGAGAGAAATATGACTGTCTAGACATACACTCAATCTACCTGGGTGTACAATTTGCAGATTCTTTAAAATGAATCAATTGACAAATACAAAACTGAAGACAATCTGGTGCAAAAGGAAGAGCTGATTAGGTAATATCAAGGACAGGTGAAACCTACTTAAGATCCTAGGAAAAAATCTAGAATTCATCAAAATACTAAAGCGAAAGAATTAATGTTCCATAATCGCACATTCTTCCTATAGTATTCTGTCCCTGATATTCAGTTCCCACATTATATTGTGGTTGTCTCACTTTAAAGCTTCCTATACAGATTTTATTTCTTTAGCCAGTCATCTAACATATATATAAAACATTAGGACAATATGATCAACAAAAGTAACCTGCTCTATTAAACCAAACAGTTATCAGACCATTTTTAAGTACTATACTTGCATTCTTTAGTGAGCAATTCAATAACATTATACAATTATCACTGGGAGAAACAGATATTAATCTATTTATATTACATAAACAGCAATGCAATGATGACAGCATAACAGCTGCTGAAATGCTGCAACCCTATTAGAAATATATATGTTTACTGGTTGATCTGCAACTTGATAAAGCTGTTTGAACAAAACCCACCAATAACTGCCTACTTTAAAATTGGATGAGCATCTTCAAATGTTTGAAAATGTGAGGAATCATCTCATTTTTGCACTAAAAACAGAACATTTTGTAATAGTTAGCCTTCACATAGAGAACATGATTATGTAAACGCAGAATATTATCTATTTGGCATTTCTTAAACAAAGCTCCCCCCTTTTTTAAAAGAAAATAGAAAACATTTAAACTGTTGTCTATCAAATTCTGAGCAGCATATTATATTACCCACCAAACTCTAGAAGACAAAAACATGTTATTAGATGTGGACTGTCCAGTATTTATCTAATATTAAATCACTGTATAGGAACCATAAAAAATACTGCCATAGGTGCTAGAAATTTTCCAACTTTTTACTGAGGAATGATATTTGAAAACACAGCTTAGCACTACTGACTTCTGGTGTGCAATTATAGTGACATGTGGCTATCACAATTTTATGTGATCTAAGTACAAACCCCAGAGCTCCTGTGTCTTATACAGGATTTTTTCACAGATGTCAGAGTAAAACATAGTCCCTGAACATACACTACATATAAGCTATCAATACTTGCACATGCAGAAAACAGTGCAAGACTAGTATCAGGCACCAGAATTCACATATCTAGATCTGGTCTGCAAGCACTTCACTGCCATCTTCTGGTCAAATTCAGTTCAAGGGAACTTTTAAAAGTCAGTTCTCATATATGATAGCTAATGCTATAGGAAGGGTAACTGTACTGTTACTACTGCACAAGAACTTTGCTTGTTGCGGCAAAAACTCCAGAATACCCAAGAACTCATTATGTACCTTATTTCTGAATACTTCACGCTGTTTTTCTCCAACAGGCCAATAGTATATTTTGCTTATTAAACAGAAGAACCACTTAGGATCCAAAAGAGAGGTGCCGTTACTTCTTCTCTCAAGCATGCAAAATAAAAAAAAATCTTACTCCCTTTGATTTGCTTTATAAGGCAAGTTCAATTTTTAAAAGATATTTTTCTCCTTTATATGCTTGATAAAGCAATCCTGCACACACAGAGAAATAATCAATTCTGTACAAGATTGTTTGTTGCTTTGTGCACAGGAACTAACAGCCTCTCTCTGTCTCCCTCTCTCTTTCATTCCCTCTATCTCTCATACACACAACTACCTATAAGATCTGGAAATACTGGACAAAATTTGTGCAAAATCCTTGCAATTTTGTAATTTATACCACTTGGGTTTCACAACTTTTAGGAAAACCAATTTTCAACCTGGAAATTAGTAAACTGCAAATATTTCTTTTACCCTTAATTCAGTGGTTCTCAACCTGGAGTCCCCAGATGTTTTTGGCCTTCAATTCCTAGAAATCATAACAGCTGGTAAACTGGCTGAGATTTCTGGGAGTTATAGGCCAAAAAACATCTGGGGATCCCAGGTTGAGAACCACTGCCTTAATTCATGGCACACACATGGGACTTGAACACAAACAGTTCTATAGCCTCTGTAGCAAAGTCTTCTGAAATCACTTGATCCTCACATTTAGAAATACTGTATTTCTTTCATTGTAAAATGCCATTGATTGTAAGGCACACCCTAATTTCATTACCACCACCAAGATACGTAAGACACACCTGCAATTCTAAGATACCCCCCATTGTTAGAGATGTTTATATAGGGAAAAAGTGTGTATTAGAATTTAAGAAATTCAGTATTTATCAAAAGGATGCCACCCTGTGTTGGACTTTAAAACTGCATAACATGCTTACTCTGATTTGTTTTTAACTATTCCCCAGGCTTTGAAGAAGAGAAAATTGAGTTCCCAATTTACAAGATAATTGTCTGGAGCCAACTGCAAAAGAGACGCTGTCACAATAAAAGGAAAAGGAAATCGAAGAGAAGACTTGAAACATAAAAAAGCTTTCCATGTTTGTCCAGACAGCCATAAGTTCCCTCTAAGTGGACTAACCTCCATGTTCGAGGAACACACGAACACATCTTTCTTTCCCTCTCGCTGCTGAAAAGTGAAGCAAGGTCCATCCGTTGGCATCTCGACCATTTGGGGAATAGCCCTGCTCTAACATCTTGCGGACAGTATGGACATCCCCAGCAGCCACCGCAGCCTGAATCTGCAGCTCTTCCTGTAGCTCAGGGTTCCTCCGGCAGTGGTGATGTAACATCCTTTCAGAATCTGCCTCCTAAAGAAGGATCATGAAGTCTCACAGGTCACCTTAAACTGATGAAATACAAATTAGAAAGAGGGGGAGATAACAAAAAAGCCCAACTCTCAAAGTCCAGCTATGAGAACTGCAAACAGAGATATGGGAATGATCCCATAGAGCTCTACCTAAGTTATTATTCTGGACCACCAAAAATCATTTGTGAAAGCTGAAGGACATTTAAAGGAGCAACAAGATATGAGGAGTTTCCAGATCCCAACCATGAATTCTTTAACTGACATGTCAGTTAAGACAAATATAAGTTCTGTAGCATCATAATTAGTTTTATCTCCTATTGATAATCTATATCTATAATCCATGTAACTATATATATTTAATATAATATATTTTATTATATTATCTATCTATATGTATATTATCTGTATCTATAATGTGTCTATAATATCTATATATTATCTCTGTATTATTTCTACATTATCTATAATAAAACTGAAAATATGTTTGTATGTTTGTATCTATCTAGCTATATTTGTATGCAATTTCCAAGATGGCTCCCACATCCAGATAGTCCTGATTCCCGCCAACAACTAATCTGGACCAAACTTGGCATACAACTGCTCATGACCAACACAAAATACATGCGGGGTTGGAGAGGGATCACGGTAGTTATAATCTATCCACATTGCTATGAATTTTTTAATGAAGCCATTTGTGAAATCCAAAACCAAACAATGACTATTTCTAATAAAAAGCATTACAAAATCCCTAACCCCGGCATCACTTGGTAGCTAAGCTAGTTGTTGATAAAGCTCAAAACAGATAAGATTCTATCCTTATAAAAGCTTCAAGGCCAAACTGCAGCAATAATTGAGCTTTTCAAACTGTTGTCTCAAACGTCTCATTTGATGTAAAGGAAGAGCTCAAAATAAAACACTGAAACAGAAATGTACCTCATTTTAAATGATACTGTTCAAAGCTCAATGCTGATGCCAAGGGAGGAATGCTGTTTTCAGCAGTACATGCACTGGAGGGGGAGGCTCACAGGAGGAACAATTTCTAATTGTCGCAGGAGGGAGGTAATGACTTCATAACAAACAAGAAAGTAGTAACTTTCAAATATGTTTGCATAAGTCACCAATAGGATGCCAGCCAAAGACCATCCAACCAATTAGATCATTTTGAGTTTCTCATTTTTCAATATATGCAATGCATGAATTTGAATCCTATCAGAGTACAGGCAGTTTACTTCTCATATGTTCCAAATATATAAAATAAAGTAGGATGGGGCTGGATCTTTCCCCTTCAATACAATAAGTAGGAGAAAAGCTAACATTTGTGGGAAATGATTTTAAAAACCAGAAGTTTTAAAGAAATATTTATAATATATACAGAGAACGTGTGTGTCCCTGGCTCTCCATATCCAGTGCAGTGATAGCTAGGAAGGAGAGCTAGCATCATTTGGTGCCTTAATATTTAATGTTTAAACCTTTTAAAATTTCTCCAGAAAAATAGTTTTTTTAAGCTTAATAACTCGAAGGTATTTTTTTTATCATGTGAGCAGAGATTGGGTAAAAATCAGTGCTATTTTCTTATGATTTTCTTTATACTCCAAGACATCTATGCCCAACACTAGCTCTGGACGAACCACTAAATAAGTAAGTCCTGAATGCCTTCCACCTTCACAACTCCAAAAAGAGGGAAGAGAGCATTATCCAAGAAAGGGGACAAATATATTCCATCAATTGAGGAAAATATACCTTATAGGCAGAGGTCACTTTTTGTAAGTCTTGGTTTCCATCTTCATTATACATAACCCTGTTCACGGGTATAACATGTCAAGCAAACAGTCTCTTCTTGAAATGAAGAATGCAGTCTTGCTAAACCAAAGCAAAAACAGGAAAAAAACAAAACAAAACAAAGAACACATGTTAATTCAGTCACAAATGACACAAATACAGCAAGTATCAAGTGTCTGATTAAAAACTAATCTGAGTTATGGAGGCAGGGCTTACAGAGATGTTGTTTGGTGAAAAGCCATGATGTAGGATAGGATTGTCCAAAACCAAGGAAGACAAGACAATTTAAAAGGGTAAACAGAACCTGGGCTCTTATTCTCATTCCCAACAATGTTTGTGCCTCAAGACTCCTAAACATGTTCTCTGTTTACAAATGGCAGCTGAACAATGGCCCGTTCATTATGCCCTGCCAAAATATGACAAGAGCTCAAAAGCTACCTGGGTAAGAAACATTCTTCCTCTCGTTTCTTCTATATATCATGAATTTTCAACATTGTATCCTTGGTTTAAAATAATAGCCTTGTTCATCTTGATAGCCTTATTAACACTCAAGTCACAAGATGACACTTAGTGCCATGAAGAGATTTATAAGTGGCGATCTCTATACATATCCCAAACCAGATCTCCCAATAACATTGTATTTTGGACACTATGTTCCCCATAGAACTTTACAGCAAGAATGCTGAGACCTAACAGTACTTTAATTTGGCCAATGCTTATTGGGAACAAGAAAAAATTACCTTCTTTTACCTTGCATATGATGTAGTCTGCTTTTCCAGTCTGTTTTTACTTTTATTTTACCCCCTTTAAAATAGGAGGGCTTTGAAACAATGCTTGTCTATTGCTTCCAGCATTAAGCCTCAGAAAATGAAAAGCACATACTATAAAATGTGCTTCTGCTTCTCACAGAGCATGATGTCTATAATTGCTCATAGATTTTTTTAAAAAGCAAACTGTCAACAAATAGTGCTGTATCAGCATTTCAAACAATTATGTCTAGCGGGTGACCACTCCCCACAATTTCAGGCAAGAATCTTTCTGCACTGTTTGCTGATGCTAGCTATTGAACCGACAACTGTCTGCATGCAATGCATGTTCTCTGTTGAGCTACAATTCTTTACCAAATGTCTTGCTGTTTGTGCACAGCTATAACCCCCTTTTGTTTCATTCATGTAATTCACATAAACAGACAATTAAGAAACAGGTGCTATAAACTGGTTGTGTCGAGCATTAATTTTGTGTTTCTTTTTTTACAACAAAACAGATGTCACAATGCATACAATGTTGCACCCCCCCCCCCAATAAATAGCCTGCTTATAAATATTAAAATATTCTAGAACCCTTTAATGTAAATACGTTTCTGTCATGATCAAGCAGCATTTTTAGATACATTTTTAAGATTATTGACTTAAAAATTTCAGCTAAAGACAAGATGGGGAGTGAAAAATACTAGATCATTGTGCTTAGCGTTGCTATGGAATACTGAATGGCACTTGTGCTATTACATTCAGAAAGTGGCTGCATTTCAACAACGAGCAAAATGTTAGTGAACAAGATGAAGACTGAAATCACTAAACATACTATTGGCGTATAAAGTGGGCCCTTGGTATCATCTGGGGATTGGTTATAAGAACACCTCCCCCCCAAAAGGATATCAAAATCTGTGGATGCTGAAGTCCCATTATATAGAATGACAGTAAAAATGGTTCTAGGATACCCTGCACCCACGAATACCATAATCTGTGCATTGTATAAATCAAAATTTGCATATTTAGTTCACGGAAGGCTGAATGTACACATTGAAATATCTTCCTTCAGCTATTTAAATTGATCCCAAAAAAGTGTATGCACAAGGTGCCCTGGATTCTTGTTTCTACATACAAAGACTCCCTTTCAACTGAACAGGACAATAAGAATCTAGTAGTATATTTCAATGAACTAAGTGGATATGTCCCTGAACACAATTTCAATTCTGGTGGCCAGATCTATAGATCGATATCTCTGAAACAACCTGAAGACTGATGGCGAGGCAGGCTTATCTGTTATCCCGTTTGTTATGTCTGCTTTGCTGTTCGCATATGATCAACAAGGAATTCTGGAGGCTGATGTTGCTTATCCTGAAGTAGGAATGCACATCTGGTTCCAGTAGGATCAACAATAATAAAATCTTAAATTTTCCCAGCAAAGGCTCTCTTGCATTGTTTATTACCAAACAATGAAATCTGTTTTTCCTGGCTTTCTTCACCACCCTACCAATCTCGGCATTGGGGCAAATTACAACTAGATAGGCTACGAAAAGGAAAATGGGAACTGGATGGCCTTAAAAAGACTGTACAAAGCATCTCTGCCAACAATTTTGTAAAGTGAAATATGCCTATGGGCCCTTCCACACAGCCATATAACCCAGAATATCAAGGCAGATAATCGAGAATATCAGCTTTGAACTGGGTTATCTGAGTCCACACTGCCATATAATCCAGTTCAAAGCAGATAATGTGGGATTTTCTACAGCTGTGTGGAAGGGGTCTATAATTTGGAAATGGGGAACTTGGGGCTCTGCGGATGCTGTTGCATTGCAATTCCCATCAATATAACCAGCACTGCCAATGGTGAGTGCTGATGGGATTTGAGATCCAACAATATTTTGGCGGGCCATACATTCCTTATATCTCAAGATTCATACTTTTGACATTTACAGACCTTTGGACGATAGATGCAATGCTCCATTTTAGCTACATGAACCTGGCCTTATTCATATGCAAAATCCCGTGTATAATTTTATGTATACAAACTTTGACAATCCTACAAATGTGAAGACTTGGAGACATATTCTTCTAAAGGGCCAAGATTTCATAACATTGCAACACAAACAGTGCAAACATTTGACTTTTTAGTTTTAAGCACAAATATTGACACTAAAACATTACACTTTTAAAATGAACCTAATGTCACTCAAACCAAGTAACATTAAGGAAAATACATTCTACTTTCACTGTTTACCTAGTAAATCTTTTGCCAGCAATGTATTTTCAAATTCTTGTAATACCAAGGGCCTCTTGAAACCATACTGAGCCTTCATGAACAAAAACAATATTTGGCTCTTTCGTTACAATAGATCAGCAGAGTTAATACACACTGGATCCAAAATTGTATATGTACAGTAGAGTCTCACTTATCCAACATAAACGGGCCGGCAGAACGTTGGATAAGCGAATATGTTGGATAATGAGGAGAGATTAAGAAAAAGCCTATTAAACATCAAAATAGGTTATGATTTTACAAATTAAGCACCAAAACATCACGTTTTACAACAAATTTGACAGGAAAAGTAGTTCAATACGCAGTAATGCTATGTAGTAATGACTGTATTTACGAATTTCGCACCAAAATATCACGATTTATTGAAAACATTGATTACAAAAAGCCGTTGGATAATCCAGAACGTTGGATAAGCGAGTGTTGGATAAGTGAGACTCTACTGTATATTAAAGAGATCATAACATCAGGCATCTGCACCCAATGACTAGTTCATGAATTTTAAGATGCAAAGATATGCTCAAGTGATTAACCTGGATACTTTTTAGCCAAGCCAGCCTTTCCCTTTCCACTACAAGTAAAGTAATTGGAAAATATACAAAGTACCTTTATATACCAAAGCCACAAAGTATCTACGTACTTGCACTGAATCTTATGAAATTCAGAAGTGTTTACTTAGTAAATTGAATACTTAAGTTTTTATGTTGGGACACTTTGTGTCCCCTTTGGGGAGATGATAATAATAATAATAGTAATAATATTAGTAAATGTGTATGGCATCAGTCTGCAAGACCTTTCTTCACATGAACAATTTCAGGTCCCTAATGCAATATGACCATCCAAATCCTTTAACTCTACCTGGCAGCATGCTTAGAAAAAAACCACTATCCCAACTGCAACCACCAACATTTTTCTATCATACTGTCAGAATCTGTATAATAAAAACAAGCTGAAATTTCAGACTATCACCTGTATACGAGGTTCTCTCATTATATCTTCGCCTCTTGACTTTTATTTTGGATTCCAAATGTGCACACTTCTTCTGCAGCAGCATGAGCCTGGAATGACAAGCAGAAGAGCCAGTTTTGCATTTGGAACAAGATAATTTCTTTACCTCTTGTCTGATTCATTAACATCCATTGCACTCTTCCATCCAGGAGGTCAAGGCAGTTTACCAATTTGATTCTGTATTTGTAGGCCTGGTACCAGCAGTTTCACTTACCCGTGTCAAAAAAAAAACCCCTGTTCTCTCTAGGCATTTTTTTTAGCAATCCAGCACAATTTTATGATATGCTTTTTGTTGGAAATTGACCATAAAACTTTGCTGGATGATCTAGAAATGCTAGAGGGCCAAGTATTATCTCTAGGCATTTTCTAGGTCCTCAAACACAATTTCATTGTGTGCTTCTGCTGAAAGTTATTAATTTCAATTCATTCACTATTTTCTACCATGTTACGTTTCCACGGTAAGTTCAGAAAACCAATCCACCATGGATATGAAGGCCACATTACATGTTCTATGTAGTATGTACTGTTGAAAAACTGTCATCCAGAAAAGTCCAAAATTTAGTGGGAATCTGAGTCTACTTCTCAAATTTAATCTAACTCTCTAAATTGATGACTAATTCTCTTCGTAATATACCAGAATGTATAGAACTGTATATGTACAGAAGCAGATTAAAAGAAATACACTCGGGGTTTTGTAAAAAGGAAGGGTGGCTGTTCAAGCAGAATCCGAGCGCTATCTTTCTCTTGTGTGATCTGGGCCCTGGCCCAAAGTCAGCTGTCCATGTCCTTACTTTACAGATGAGAACGGATGCTGAAAAACATAAAGCGAAGCACAAGGCCGCAGGAAAGTTGGGTGACTAATTATTTTGCTTTATCACTTTCTTCCCATTAATGCAAGGGAGGGACCATGGGGGAACCATCCACAGAGAACAATGTGGCCTGATGGACAAATTATGTGATTTCCAAGGATTCCAAGGCACCCCTACCTAGGCCTGGGCCAACTTTGGCCCTCCCTCCAGGTGTTTTGGGCTGCAACTCCCACAATTCCTAACAGCCTACTGGCTGTTGCAGTCCAAAACACCTGGAGGGAGGGTTAACGTTGGCCCAGGCCTGAGATGAACCTTTGTGAGTGGCTGACATTCACAATGTGCAGTTAGAGCAAAGGTAGAACTTCTGGCTGCAGCGACCCTGTTGGACTGGGCTAACCAAGTGTCTCCTTCAGGCTGATGCTGGATGGCCCAACCCCCCCCCCCCCCACTTCTTTCATCAATACACTGCTAAGCCCAATGTCTGATGCATCCATTCTCCTTAATCACCCACACAGTTGTACCCCACGGCATAAGCACTCTTACTCTCACCCTCACCCAAACACCATTGTCTCTGTAGGGATCAGTCTCTCTTTTAGGGGACAGGGCAGAGAGGAGGCAGATCTTTCTTGCTGTGAGTATACCTTGCAACATCTCTTGCTGAATTGGGGCAACCAAGGAAAGATCGGGAGCGTGTGCTGGTTTTAGAATCAGCCTGCCAATGAGGAGGGACTGCCTTCAGAGTAGGCAAGAAGGACTTTGCAAGTGTGTTGTTGCTTCTCCTAAAAGGCTGGCCTTTTTATACCACTTGGTCCTGTTACTGATTCTGCTTCTGCAAAAAAAACATGCTTCTCCCTTCTGGGCCCCTTGCACACCACTGAATAAAATCCAACATTTTCTGTTTTGAACTCGGATATATGACAGCATGGACTCAGTTAACCCAGTTTAAAGCAGATATTGTGGGATTTTCTGCTTTGATATTCTGGGCTACATGACTGTGTGGGAGAGGCCTGGGATCAGATCCTGGAATATAGAGCTTGTCTGGGGTCCGTTCCACACAGCTGTATAAAATCCACATTGAACTAGGGGCTCTTCCACACAGTCTTATATCCCAGAATATCAAGACAGAAAATCCCACAATAACCCACAATATTGTTTTTTTCTCTCTCTCCATACGGAGACTCAGGGCCCTTCCACACAGCCATATAACCCAGAATATCAAGGCAGAAAATCTCACAGTATGGGAGCTGGAAGGCCTTAAAAAGACCATACAAAGGAGCTGCCCTGGCAAAGATTTTGTATGGTCCTTTCCACATAGCCATATATAACCCAGAATATCAAGACAGTGTGGATTATGTGAGTCCACACTGCCACATAGTCTGGGATAAACAGAAAACCTGAGATCAGATTCTGGAATATAGGGCCTGTCCTGAAGGGCCCTGAGTCTACAGTGCCATATATTCCAGTTCAAAACCGACACTGATTTTCTGCCTTGATATTCTGGAGCCCCTTCCACACAGCCTGATAAAATCCCACATTATCTGCTTTAAACTGAAATTACAGTAGAGTCTCACCTATCCAACACTCACTTATCCAACATTCTGGATTATCCAACACATTTTTGTAGTCAATGTTTTCAATACATCATGATATTTTGGTGCTAAATTCGTAAATACAGTAATTACAACATAACATTACTGGGTATTGAACTACTTTTTCTGTCAAATTTGTTGTATAACATGATGTTTTGGTGCTTAATTTGTAAAATCATAACCTAATTTGATGTTTAATAGGCTTTTCCTTAATCCCTCTTTATTATCCAACATATTCGCTTACCCAACGTTCTGCTGGCCTGTTTATGTTGGATAAGTGAGACTCTACTGTATATGGCACTGGAATATCTGAGTCCACACTGGCATATCTTCCAGTTCAAAGCAGATATTGTGGCCCGGGCTGTGGCGCAGGCGGGAGAGCAAGCCAGCTGCTGCAATTAACTGCAATGAATCACTCTGACCAGGAGGTCATGAGTTCGAGCCCCGCTCGGAGCCTATGTTTGTTTGTCTTTGTTATATGTTAAAAGGCATTGAATGTTTGCCTATATGTGTAATGTGATCCGCCCTGAGTCCCCTTCGGGGTGAGAAGGGCGGAATATAAATGCTGTAAATAAATAATAAATAAATTGTGGGATTTCCTGCCTTGATATTCTGGGATATAGGGCTGTGTGGTGTTGGTTCTATGGCTGTGGGGGTCATCTGGGGGCCCTTCCAGACAGCCCTATATCCCAGAATACCAAGGCAGAAAATCCCACAATATCTCCTTTGAACTGGGTTATCTGAGTTCACACTCAGATAATGTGGGATTTTTTGCTTTGATATTCTGAGATACAGGGCTGTGTGGATGATGATCCTAATGAGCTATGATGATTCTAATAACAATAAGTGGGATCGAACCCTGAGGTGGGAGGCCTCCTTCCCTCACCCGAGAAGCGATCCCATTCTGGAGTAGAAGTCGGAGCAGGCCTGGGGAGGCCCGGATCGGGGCCCTTCTCCTCCCGCCATTGGGCGAGGGGCCGCCAAGCCCCGCCTCCCTCCGCGTTGGACGTTACCTGTCAGTCTCCCTCCCTGCGAGGCCGCGCCCTCTCCCTCCTTCGAGAGGCGAAGAAGAGGAAGAAGGAAAATGGACCGGAGAGAAGACACGGCTGCCTCCTTCCTTCCTCCCTTCCTTCCTTCTGCTTCCTTCCTGTCTCTCTCTTCGCCCGGGGTCACCGGGCAGGGGCTGACCTCTTTGCCCGGCCAATCAGCGCTCGCCTCCCGCCTCGCGCCGTCACCCCATTGGCCGGCGCCGGCGTTCCAAACGCCCCGCCCACTTTCTCCCCCCCCCCCCTTCTGCTTCTTCCCACCCCTAACTTTACGGCAGAACGTTCTCCGCACATTTCCGGCATCAAAGCGACGCCACTTTCCAAACCTCTTGGTGTCGGGGAACGAGGATGGAGCAAGAGGGAGGGAGAGAGAAAAAGAAGTGGCATTGCACCCGCCCCCGAGCGGAACGCAAGCCAATCGCCTCTCTCCGAGGAATACCGGAAGTACGGCTCTCTCGCAGGCCAGCCTCCACCGCGGGCCTCGGTGGGAGGCTGAGGCAGGTTGCCTAGCAACGGGCGAGCTTGGGCCTGCATCTCCTGTTGGAGCCTTCCGTAGAGTGGCCCCGTTTTGCGTCCCTTCGCCGGGTGAGAAACCTAAGCAATACAGTAACACGAAGTGACGTGAATTCTGCCCTTATTCGTCCTTATTTCCCTTTAGTGGCTGTACTTCTGTCCTCGAATCAAGGCCAGACAGTTTTTCATATTAACTCTCAAGCAACCAGAAACAACAGTTTCCCAGTCTGGTTAACTAAGATTCTTATGTATTTCTGATTTCTTGGGCTGAATAATATATTTTTATGGTATTATTATTCTGAACGGTGTTTTATGTATTGTAATAGTGTATTGTTATTGTTATGAGCTGTGTCTTATGTACAGTAGAGTCTCATCCAACATAAACGGGCCGGCAGAATGTTGGATAAGCGAATATGTTGGATAATATATAAAGGAAATAGCTTTATATATAAATATATAAAGGAAACGCCTATTAAACATTAAATTAGGTTATGATTTTACAAATTAAGCACCAAAACATCATGTTAGACAACAAATTTGACAGAAAAAGTAGTTCATTACACATTAATGCTATGTAGTAATTACTGTATTTACGAATTTAGCACCAAAATATGACAATGTAATGAAAACATTGACTACAAAAATGCGTTGGATAATCCAGAATGTTGGATAAGTGAGACTCTACTGTATTGTTGTTGTTGTGAGCTGTGTCTTATGTACAGTAGAGTCTCACTTATCCAACATAAACGGGCCGGCAGAACGTTGGATAAGTGAATATGTTGGATAATAAGGAGAGATTAAGGAAAAGCCTATTAAACATTAAATTAGGTTATGATTTTACACATTAAGCACCAAAACATCATGTTATACAACAAATTTGACAGAAAAAGTAGTTCAATATGCACTAATGCTATGTAGAAATTACTGTATTTATGAATCTAGCACCAAAATATAATGATGTATTGAAAACATTGACTACAAAAATGCATTGGATAATCCAGAATGTTGGATAAGCGAGTGTTGGATAAGTGAGACTCTACTGTATTTTAATATATTATTGTTATTGTTATTATTATTATTATTATGAATAGTGTCTTATTTATTGTAATCAATTATTATTATTATTGTTGTTAGTATTATTATTATGTGCCATGTCTTATCTATTCTAATTATTATTATGATTATTATTATGGGCCATGTTTTATGTATTCAAATAGATTATTATTATTATTATTATTAATTTTGAACCATGTCTTATGTATTCTAATAGATTGGCTCGACAGCAGTACATGTGTGACGTGGCAGCTAAT
Source organism: Anolis carolinensis (assembly GCF_035594765.1). Lineage (NCBI taxonomy): Eukaryota > Metazoa > Chordata > Lepidosauria > Squamata > Anolidae > Anolis > Anolis carolinensis. The sequence continues at coordinate 12,698,456 of NW_026943822.1, read as the reverse complement.
AAAACCAATGGGATTTTGGCCTCCTTCAATAGGAGTCTAGTGTCTAGTTCCAGGGAAGTCATCCATTGTGAACTGTGTGTTACATTTTCTAATAGATTATTATTGTTGTTATGAACTGTATTATGTATTCTAGTAGATTTCTATAATGGTTTTACAGCTTTTAACTATATATATATATATATATATATATATATATATATATATATCTGTGTTAATTTCTGTTTTTAATGTCTGTATGCACTAGGTTTTAATTCAGACATAGTTTTTACTGTTTTAGTCTCCTTTGGTAAACAAAAGGCTGTGTATAATAACAACAACAACCATAATAATAATATACTGCAGGCTAGTCCTATTAGTAGTTGCAGTGTGCAGATTAGTGTTAGTTCAAAGTAAGTTTTTAGAAAATTAGCAAATGTAATAATAATAATAATAATAAAATAATAATAATGAGGAGGAGGAGGAGGAGGTTGTGCTTCAGATACCTGGGAATAAGGCCTGTTCAACACTGCCTTATAAAATCCAGATTATCTGGTTTGAACTGGATTATATGGCAATGTAGACTCAGGCCCCTTCTACACTGCAATATAATACAAATTATCAAAGGAGATAATCTACATGATCTATTTTGCCATATAATACAGTTCAAAGCAAATAATCTGGAGGTTACATGGCAGTGTAGAAGGGGCCCCTTATAATACAGTTCAAAATAGATAATGTGGATTATCTTCTTTGATAATCTCACGATGCAAGGAAATGCATGTAAAAATACTGCATACATATCAAATCTTGTACTGTTGGGCTGTCAAAAACCTCAAGTGTGCCATTAAAGTATTCCTAATTGTTTGAATGTCCCACCAATTTAAGAATCTCATTTTACCAATCTTATCCACTGTGGCTTTCTTTTATTCCAGGGGGGAAATCTAACTTGCTTCTTCTACTCGAAAGAATTAATCATTGAAGAACTGCCCTTATTGCTGTCATGTGAATACATACAGAGTTATTGAAAATACCAGATTGATCCATGATGGGGACTCCTTTTTTCCTTCTGGGGCAGATGTACAACGATGTGCTGGCAGATGGCCCTTTACCAACAGATAACCATGAGTGTGCAGCTCTCCTGGATCCTTATGTTTCAGACTTATCAGGAGAAAACAAGAAATTGTGTCTATTTTCTCTTGAGCCTGATATCCAGAAATCTACACTAGACTCTTTGGCCTTCAAGGTGGATGATGAATCTGAAAACGAGAACCAGTCAAGACACCAGACAGAAGAAGTTACGTTACTTCAGTTAACCTTGATCAAGATGATACTTGCTAAAATGCAGAGCCAAAAATTGGCCGTTGGAATAAAATGCAAGTATCTTGAGATTGTTCGAATCCTTCTTGAAGAAGCCCACATTGACTCCAAATTAGTAAGTTTCTTAAGTGATTTTTTTCCCCTGAGCTTTCTTTTTTTAAAAGACCACTCTTATCCACAGTTTTTTCCCCTTTCCCACATTTTTCAGATTCATTTTGTGTGCAGTTCGGATAAGCAGCTCTCCTATTTGGCATCCAAAGCCTTGGTCTCCCTTGTATGTTTTCAGCTAAAGGAAGAGGTGAGTCACACACAGGATTTGGGTTAATGCCTGTTTGAATAGAAACACTTGCCTTGTGCTGCACTCAGGGTTTTTGAAACAAGAATGTAATGTAGCTAATTGATATGCTCTCTAATTAATTGGTGACTATTAAATTAATCGAAAGATTTTAAAAGTTCATGTTATTTCATCTGGACTTAAAAATCAATGCATAGTATTTTACATTTTTAACAAAGAAGCCTTTAAAATTCTTTTTGATAACACTATGGAACAAAATTTGAAATATTTTCTGTTCCTCGTTTGAAAGTGTTATTTCCTGTTTAATAGACAGTGCAATTCCAGAATCATCAGCCAGAGGGCTACATAACATAAGATAAACTTTTTAAAAAATTGTTTGCAGATATAATGTCTTATTAAGCCATTTTTATAGGACTTTTGTATTTGCAGTAGTTACAAAGCTCTCACCAACTGTAAGATTCTGGACCAAATCTTGGTAGCAACCAATTATGACTTCTACCTCCAAAAATTGCTCCATACCTCCTCCATGTTTTCAATTATACCTGTGGTATTCCACATCAACAACACCAAAAGTATTCCTCTTTCTTTCAGTCATCAAAAAATTATTGTAAACCGCAAGTTTACATCAGTATAATTAAAGAGGGGAAGTGAGTGAGTGTTTAACTGACCTAATCAAATATATTGTGAACCTATTTCAACTTTAGCAAATATAAGTGATTGCAAGGATGCTTTGATGTTGAAACTTTTCATCCTTGTGTTAGGACACAGTATGTGTTTATGTACTGTCATCTTCTGAATTGTGGGGCAATTTATGTGTTCCTAGTATTCAGGTGTAAAGGCAAATGAAAGTCAATATTCTGTAATCGCTTGGAGGTGAGGAAGGATTGTTGTACTGTTATCAAGGCATCGAATAGCTGCCTTCTATGTAAAGCTGCCTTGAGTTCCCTCTGGGGTAGAGAAAGGCAGGATAGAAATACTGCAAATAAATAAATAATAAATAAAGCCATTAGATGGCAGGCTTATTATTATTACTATTGTTATTGTTTTCATTTGTACCCATAAGGAGACTCAAAAGCAGCTTACATTAAATGCATTTCAATACAATTTAAAATCTACATATATGCAAACATTAAAACAGAATTTAATATCATTGGTATTAAAAATCAGTTAAAATCCATAAAACATATTCAAATTAAATAGCACCCCCCAATTTGATCTTAAAAACCATCTTTCCCACGATGTCTGGAAATTGTAATTTTTCTGTGTTGTCCTCCAGCCTTATTCAGACTTTTTTCTCATTGAGGAAGGCAGTCTACTTAGTCAATTCATGCTCAAATGCAGTGGTGTCAAACATATGACCCTTCAGGTGTTTTGGACTTCAGCTCCTAGAATTCCTGGCCTTTGGATAAGATGGCAGTAGGGGCTTCTGGGAGTTGGAGGCTCAAACAACTGGAGGGCCAAAGATTTGTTAATGCTTCTCTTAATTAATCACATATAGTTCATTATTAGTGGCCTGTAGATGTGTAGGCAGGTGTTCAGGTAGGGAGAAAGCTACCCATAAGATTTATCTCTTTGCACATGTTTAGTATCAGGTTCTAGACTTCCTGCAAGTCTTGTTCTCCTGAATATGGAATAATCCACACATAGAGGCTTATTTGGCCACGTTAGCTCTGAAATACTAAAAACAGAGTTAGTAACGCAGTCAGGCCTAAGTTATTGGCTCTTGTGATAAATGAAACCGTAAGCTTGAAGGCTAAAGCATGGACGAGACAGTATATACAGGCCTGGCTGAAGTCTAGCCTTGCGAGATAGCTGTTTTGCAAAAGGGTAAGGAAATGTGGGAAGTTCATCCCTTCTAATAGCAGCACGCCACTGTATCTCATATCATTCTCTTCTTTTGATTTGGCAGTTGTGGTTACTTTTTACTTAATTCTAATATGGGAATGTGCTCTTTCTTTTTTCTTCCTCAGCATTTACTGAACAATGCCTGGCTTGCTTTTTCCTCAGAGGCTTTGTTGGGATTTCCTAGCGGGGACTGGATAACAGAATGCCTGTCAACTCTTACGAACATGATAAAAGAGATTTTGAAAGATGAGGGCTTCTGCAAAAGAGGTACATTTGAATTGGAATCAATTTGTAAATATGTATTGGAAGAGGTAGTCTATCTGAAAATATTAATGGTAGGCACTTTGCCTGTTTTGGGAACATAAATATTAGGAAGGGCAGCATTTGCATGAGGGAAGTTGTTTCTCTGCTAGAAAACCCACTTTTATCAGAGTAGCTGAACTGGAACTGGACAGTAAACACTGATCTTGGTAATGCTTTGTTACAGGAGACTTGAAGATGGTTCTGATGCCACTTGATGAGATACTCAAAGGCTTTTATGACTCTGTCATGTTTTGTTATTCTGACATCCCGCAAGATTATCCTATCTCTGCAAAAGCCACAAATGACTTGAGCAGTTTTCTAGATGTCCTTGAACTGCTTGTGGCCTCTAGAATTCAGCTGCCACTGAACCTTTCCTGCCAGCGGATGTTGTTTTTGAACGCTTCCTTCATTTTGGGCCTTGCCACTGCGCCTGTTCATGACTTCATCAAGAAAAAGTCAATTGTTTTGCTTAAAAAATGCATTCTTCACAAAGCTGGTGAAGACCTAATAAAAAGAAAAATGCCTCCTTCCTCCTACCAGGATTCTTATATCAGCGCAGATACATCAGTGCTTGCTGGTGCTGTCCTGCAGTCTGTGAATTCTGGGTGGCTGAACAGGCTGATTGTTAGTGAGAAGAGCAGCCATTTCGGAGGCACACTAGTTAAGCCTGAAGAGAGTCCCTGTAGCAGTGCTGATCAAGTGACTCTCGGAGCCTTAAGCCTGGTTTTTCTGAAAGCATTAGAGATAAAAATCCTGGATTCTGAAGCTGAAACCCAAGGTAATGTGTTTATTTTATTTTATTTTCAAAGTAATTTAAAGTGTGCAGTTTCTCCCAGACCCACCATACTGTTCTCAACAACTATGAATGCTGGCCATTTGCAAATGAGATACCAACAGGAAATCATTATCTCATTTCAGTCATATAACATTCCTGGGTTAATCTTCCTGCATAGATTAATTCACTTCTGTCATTGCATTTTTGGAAGGAATTTTAATTTAATATTTTATTGAAGCAAGCTGAGGTTAAAACAGTTGTTCTATGTCATTATTTTTGCAAAATTTACTCTTGGGACTCTTTTTATTTTGCATGCTGAAAAGAAATGTGTGGTTTCTAAGCAGAGGCAGTTCCCGAGTTACAAACATCCTATTTACTAACAACTCCTAGTTAGGAACGGGGGGAGACACAAGAGGAAATGAGAGAAATCAACTTCTTGAAAGGGGAATGTGCTCCTAAAAGAGTTATTATCATGTGGGAAAAGGGGTTTCCACTGAATCTTTGTCTCCAATCCTTGTTTCCATAACAAGCCAAATTTTTCAAAATCCAATTCCCACAAGTACAAAAAATGAGGTGGAATCTTCTGAACACAGAAGCAAAAGAGACACCACAGCGGTGTTAGCCTTTCCATATGCTATCCAAAGCTAAACAATATATATATTGGTCTGGAGTTAAACTCATAAAATGTACCTGTTCAACTTTAGAACAAAGCTACAGAACCTCTCTTGTATTTAACTTGAAGGCTACCTGTAATGTCAAAATAGTTCTGGATTGAATATTTACTTGTCCCCTCCCTGCTTTTTTGGTAGTTCATTTAGAGAATGTCATGTCTCCATTGCTGATGTTCTTAAAAAGATACCTGAGGCCTTCTGCTTGTGTCCACCCATTGGGGCATCTCTGCATGTGGCTTTCTGTGCTGTTTATAGAACAAGACGATGACCTGTTTGAAGCTTCAAAAGCCTTATTAACAATTCATGTAAAGATTGAGAGGTTAGTACCTGCTTTTCCTTCCTTTGATAAGAGATTGTCATCAAAAACATGAAGAAAATGACAAGTGACTTTATAAACAATTTTAGTCAGCAATGTATCACTTTGAGTATAACTTGAAACAAGGTCTGATCTGACTTTCTTTCAGTTTTGACGGTTAATTCCTGAGGTTTCATGTCTGTTTCAAAATTTGCTGCCAAACCAGCTGGATGTGACTTTAGTTTTCATGTGCAGAAAATAGTATGTCAAATAAAATTAAAATAGATGATACACAGAAGCATAGATGATTATTAGAAAAAGAATCAAATGCTGTCTTCTCCATCAATAAAAAAAGAAAAAGAATCAAACCACAGACTTGCTGAAAAATAGATTTCAGCCACAGTAAATACATTAAAATTCTTAGATAGCTGGCTTGTTTCTGAAAATATCAACAGCAAAATATTTATTACAATTAGTGACAGCTATTTGGAATTTTCATTAAATGTGTCTCCAAAGCACCAGAAATCACAGCCAAGTATGCAAAGGTTTGTGGACTGCTAAAAGTTACAGTAAAAAGTGGGACAAAATTAAGAAAATCAGAATTATTTTCTTGGAAAGAGTCAAGGAACTCTGGCAAACCAAAGAGAAAAATCATTTTGCTTTGAGCTGCCATGTTTGTAATGGGGAATTGAGTTGCTCTGTGTGTCCAAGCGAGAAGATGATATTTGTAGGTAGCCAAAAAAACTAAGCACAAAATAAGGAGCATTAAGGCAATTCCTAGCAGACAGTCATGGGCCAGTAGGAAAAAAAAACATGGCATGTTCAGGAATATGCCTTCAGCTTCGTAGATGAAAATGCAATGAATATGCATTAATAAGGGAGTCACTCTGCAGGGAATTTAAATAACATAATGAATTCACATTTAACACTATCCCTAGGATTAGAGGGAGGGCTCATGAATTTCAACAAATAATTTTATGAATCTATATAATCAAATAAGTATAATTAATGCATTGCATAACATTATAACTATGTTTTAATATGTGATTTTATAGATGCATTTATCTATGTTGTTTCTCTACTCAAGCAGAAAGGAGAGGCGGGATAATAATAATAATAATAATGATGATAATGATAATGATAATGGGATAGGTGCAACATGTATAAAATATGTTTTAGTAAGCCAAGATTATGATGTGTGCATTAAACTATAACTCGGAATAAACACTGATAAGTGAATTATTGGTTTTTTAAAAAACCTTTCTGCCCCTTGTTATTCATTTGTTATACAGTTGTTATTTTTCTAGATTCTGGCACAAAATTCATTCTACCATGTGCCATTCAGATTGTGGAACTCAAAATATGTCTTAGTAGACAAAGATGATGACGTGTGAATTAAACTATAGTTTGCAATAAAATATTGATAAAGGAGTTCTTGGTTAAAAAAAAAAAACCACAACCATGGTACCACCTGCTATTCATTTATTATACAATTGTTGATTTTCTAGAGTCTGGCATGACATTGGTTCTACTGCGTCCCATTTGGATTATGAAACGTGGACACATCAGAACGGCTGCAACCCACACTGTATCTTTTTATTTCTCCTAAAAAGTATTGCGTTTGATGCTACCGTTCTTCTCGATTTCTTGATTTCATCCGAAACCTGTTTCCTGGAGTATTTTGTAAGATACCTAAAGTTACTTGTAGAAAACTGGCACCAGTTTGTGCAAATATGTAGGTTCCTTAAGCCCACAGCCTACGGAGACACTGGTTTTCCTCTGTTATCCCAACGTAAAGGAAGTTACCACTTCGACTCAAGTTTACAGAGTGATTCCTGTGATCCACAGCCCTGCACTGTGATGCTTTTGACCACTTCCACGAAACTTTCTTCATCTTGGCCGATGGACAGTCAGTCTGCAAGAGCTACCAGGACTACCTTGTTGCAAGGGTTTGACAACACATCTTTATTGGAACCCCTTCAGCGTCTGGTTGACTATGAAAGCTCAGATGATTCTGAGACAGAATGTATAGGAGAGGAGTGTTTGGCCGAAACAGAACAGCAGTCTTTGAATCATCAATCGTGTCCAGATGAAAGTAACATTATGGAAGTGGATGATGAAGCTGGAGCCTCAAAGCAAACTGTATTATTTCTGGATCACGAAAACGTGAATGCTGCTTCAACCTCTGGCTGCCAAATATCCCCAGACATTCTTGGGTCTGAGGAAGAAATGCTTCAGAAATCCGTAAAATGTTTCCAAGAGCTTCAAGTATTGGTTTCTAAACTATACAAAAGAAACCTGTTTCCGTACAATCCAAATGCGCTCCTGAAGCTCTTGACCCAAATTGCAGCAGTCAGCAAAGCATACAAGTCTAAAGACATACAATGCCGACATCCTAATGTATCTCCACCCACTTGTTAGCATTCGAAATAAGGTTTCCAGAAGATTAACATGTCCCTCAAACGTGTGGCCAAAGGTATGTTTGGGCGGATTTATTTATTTTTCTTTAAAAATAATAATAATCTGTTCCGGTTGGCTGGAGAAGTTTTCTTTGTGGTTAAAAATCCATTGATTTAAGTGCAAAAGAGTTTGTCTGGAAAATATAGTTTATGTATAACTGGCCATCTTCATGGATGCTTCTATGAAATAAAACTGGCACCTTGCATATGTATGTATGTATTATAATCAAAGGTTAAAAAAATGAGCATCATTCAAAAAAGATCCTTTGTACACAATGTGTTGAATGCCGACTTGCCTTTCCTGAATAAATGTGTGAGAGAAATGTAAATATGCTCATCATAACCATGAGACACAGATGCAACACTTTTTTCTTAGTACACTGAGGCTAAGAATTGGCAAGTTCAAGCAAAGGTTACTGAACAACACCATTGACAAAGAAGCTCCAGCAGCTACTTCCAGCATGTTACAAAAAAAACTCTATAGCAAAGTCAAATTATGTATATTTGGTTGGTTTGTTCCACAAAGGATATCCATGGTATGGTGGATCTGAACCAAACGTGACACATCTACTCTTCATTGCTCAACTTAAAATAATTGTGCGGTTTTGACTACAAAATTGTGCCCTTTGGAGGCAGGGCCCACTAAACTAACAAAAAATATGTGCAGTACTCAGAGGAAATCGCAAGGGGGCAGTCAATAGATCTCAGATAGAGATGTAATACAGAAAAGAGCACTAGAACATTACCAAGGAAATGCTTTTGGAGGCATGCAGCAGGCCAGAGCATTGCCATGGAGACATTGTAAAGAAGGCCTTCTTGAAGCTGGAGAAGGGAGAAAGCAGCCAAGTGGTGGCTTCTCCAACATCCAGGTAATGCCCAGTATATATGGTAGTCAATTTATAAGCTTGCCATCAAAATAAGAAATGTAGAGATTGGAGAAAGTAAAAAAAAATCTGTATTTTGGAAGAAGCTTTCAAGTAATGAAGTGATCCATTTAAAAACGGGCAGACTCCATCCTTCCCAGATGTTCCATTATAGGACTGATTGTGAACCCAATCCTCGGTCAAATCCTGAGGATTCCTCGGCCAAATCCTGGGGAACTAATAACATTTCAGCAACCTAGTTTTGCTTCTTGATTGCTTGTTATTTTGTGCTTGGATGGCTCTTTTAGAGCTGTGTGGCCCCACCTCTTCTCTCAGCTATTTGCATGCATGCATTAGAATTTCACTCTCATTGCTTAGCCTTCATTTTAGTCTAATTACAAGGAAGCTTAAATGGGCTCCTCTAGGCGCCTGTATTGGGAAGTATCTTGAGTTTATATCCTCAGGCTTAAATATCGGAGACTGCTGGAAGAGAGTCAACAGCTAAATATACGTATCTGAATTTAAAACAGCCAGAAAGACCTATCTTGCAGTTACATCTCTTTAACAGAATGACAGAGACGTTGTTGGCATATTTATTTTCTTTTATGGATCTATGAGATATTCATTAAATTATATATTCTATGTTTCAGTATCTAAAGAATGGATGGTTTGGTACGATCAGCCCTCTGTATCCTCAGATTCTGGATCAATGGATTCAACCAAAATAACATTTTTAAAATCCCAGAAGGCAAACCTTGTTTTTGCCATTTGATATATAAGGGATACCATTTTCCTGTGCCATTGTATATAATAGGACTTGAGCACAGATTTTGGTTTCCACAAGGTTGTCTGGAACCAAGTCCAAGCAGATACCAAGGGATGGATAAATATATAATAAATTAAAAGATTTGTGATGGTTAGTCAGCAAATGTGGACACCTCTTTCTTCCCAGAAGTAATCTTGCTAGGTTAGCTAAAAACTAATGTATTTGCTGAAGTACATAGAAATATTTTCAATATCAAATTAACTTTTCTCTTATTTTGTGGACACTGTTTTTTCCTTGAAGAGCAATTGTCAACCTAGGCCTGAGAACCTATGGATGTCTGTCACAGGAATTATCAGATGGTTGCAACATCTTGTTTCTGAGATTTAAATTCTTGTATAAAATGGGATTAAATAGTGAGACCTGTCCACACCCCGGTGAAACTTAGAGCAAAAGGAGGACTTAGTTGATTGTTTCATTCAGGACTCATTTAAAAGTAGACACAGATATTAAGGAGCTCCAGACCTTTGCTTCTGTTTTCATTGCAAGAAGCATAGAAACTAAATTCTTTCCTTTTCTGTGCCAAGTTTATAGATGTCTGTCAAGGTGGCTGGGTAACAAATGTTGACAAACACCAGTGGGTGTTGAGAGACGGTTGATCAAGTTGCATAAAGGGGAGCCTCTCGCCTCAAACAGGAACCAACTTGCTACGGTCTTTCTGGATCCCATTGGGAAATCACATCTGCAAGCCTCATAAACACAACACTCAGTCACCACAGCTTCTGTGGGAAAGAACTGGAGTGAGGATGTGCAGCCCAATGATGGATGTAAAACGCATTGTGTCTCCACCTAAGGTCAGGTTTGCAAGATGTTTCCTTTCATTGGATCAACCCATTAAATGCTACCACAGTCTTCTCAACCCTACCATTTTTAGAGAGAGGGGAATTTGACTTCGTGGTGTGTATCTTAAAGAATGCAACTGAAGGAGTGGATGGATTAATTACAGCAAGGTGTAGGAATTTATATTGGGTGATAAGCTTGAGACCATGAATGTCTCATGAATTAATGCAAAAGTGGATCTAGGATTTGGACAAGGAAGCATGGAGGTTAGTTTTAACAGACAAACAAAGTAAAATACTCCTGCAAGACGTGAAATGTGAAATACACCTATTGTTCTGTGTAAAAGATAAATGTTTTCTAAAGTTAGCTTAGATTGAGCTTCATTTTTCTGTCATTCCAAAATCTAAAAATATCCACATTGGGTGTCTTCAATGTGACCTCAGATCAGTCATGAACCAGAATGGAGACAGCGGTCAAGAAACCAGAAGGCTTGGACTTGTAAGAGCAACAGTGAAGGAACTAGATAAGATCCTCAAGTGTGAAGATATATTATTGAATACTAAAGGCTTGTTCATGCCATCAGATTTCCAGTTTCTATGTACAGTTGTGAAAGCTTATGGGGAAAAAATCATTTGAAATGTGCTGAAGAATTCTACAGACACCACTGACTGCTAAAAAGATAAATAAGTGAGTCCTAAAGCAAAGCCTGAACTCTCCATAGAAGCCAAGATGACTAAACTGAGACTGTCATACTTTGGAGATATCATAAGAAGACATGACTCAATAGAAAAGACAACAAATTAGAAGGCAGCAAGAAATGAAAGAGAAGAAGATGGCATTCCTGATGGATAGATTCAGTCAAGGAAACTATGGTCCTAAGTCTGCAAGGTGTGACTTGGAGGAATCTCGTTCATTGGGTCATTGTTAGTCATAGTGGGCTTGACGGCATTTAACAACAGCATTTTGAATTGGTTAATATGTGCCGTCTTTTCAAAAAAATCTAAATCCGCATGACTTCTTTCATGAGAATATGTTTAATGTACCAATTTTAGCATGCCACTATTATTTTTCTTAGTGAAATCTTAATATACCCAAACTTGAAGTATTCCTTGACCCTCTTGTGCCCTTCTCTCCAATAGAATTTTCCAGGTTCAACCATGGCTGATGAACTTGAAGCTTGCATATTTTCAACTGGCCTTAAGGAATTGATGTAATATAGATTTGAGAATGATTTGTTAGCTGTAGGTTTCTAGAAACCCCCTCAAATTCGAAACTCTTTTAGACTTACCTCCTCATCTTGTCTAGATTGATGGTGTATCTTGTGTAATCAAGTTCACTCATACAGCCTACCCTTTTCTCATTGTTGCACAAGAAATAGGTTTGGCAGGTACTTTTGTTTCTGATGAGGCTCAAGATTAGCCACTCCCAGGCTTGTAATACAGCTATCACCAACCTGGTTTATTTTCATCAAGTCATTCGGAATGGCAATTGGGCAGGATAATGGGAACTGTAATCTAAAATATTGGGTGGGCGCTGTAATACGAAAAATTTCTTAATTTAGAGGGAGACAATAAGAATGGCCCCATGTTCCAAATCCAAGCTGTAGCTTTCCACATGACCACCTTTTCATAATGCTTCTGTACAAGAAGTAGACATGAAAAGAAATGAAGATGAATTATTTCATATTCTCAACCAATGCAGGTTGGGTTTTTGCCTGAAGAAGAAAGACAGTAACCTTATCCTGAACTTTTATGTGCAACAAACAGAGAGAAAATGAAAGCTCTGGCTATGAGACAACTTAAGACACAAGTGAACACCTATCTCTTCCGGCAGGCCTAACCATACCCAGATGGTTTTAATGATGAATTTTAAACTTCCACACTATGTCTAACTTTTGTGTATTTTAATATGTATTTTATGGAAATATGTCTTAATATGTGTATTCTACAGGGTATTTTAAAATGATTATGTGTTCTGGTTATGTGTTTTAGCAATGTTGTAACCCACCTAAAGCTGTGAGGAGAGGCAGGTTAAAATAATAATAATAATATAATAATAATAATAATAATAATAATAATAATTATTATTATTATTATTATTATTATTATTATTATTATTATTATTATTAGGATTCCAATAATGAAAGGACCAAGGCAGTGACATCTCTGGCCCATCCCCTGTTCAGATATCAGCCAGCACTCCAACACCTTAAATCAAGAAATAGTTTTCTAAGATCTACAGAAATACTTGAAGGAACACCTCAGTGAGAGTCCAAAACTGGGAGGCTAGAACACAGAAAGTCAACCAGTGGCTGATAATGGATGAGAGACACAGGGCACACAGAAGACTGGGCAATTTGAAAAGCACTCAAAAGATTGTGCTTTGGCACCACGAGATGCAGAGCTAATCTTAACAAATGGAGCTACAAAGTGGAGTCCGCGACATGCGAGTGTTGAGAAGAGAAAACCACAGACCACTTACTACAATGCAGTCTGAACCCTGCCACATGCACAATGGAGGACTTTCTTATAGCATCACCAGAGGCACTCCAACTTTACCCTCGGTAAGCTTCTGATATGATAAATAAATAAATAAATAAATAAATAAATAAATATGAGAACTCCGCAGTTTATATTGGAAATGTAAAGAGTCTCATAATCTGAGATGTTTTCAATCTTACAATATTTTAAACTTGTACAATACCATCACGTTCCTATTAAAATAGGGAAAGCGGACTTTATAAAAAAGTAAATTTTATATTAACTGCAAAAACTATGCCCGCTCTGTAGATTCTTCAGGGAATTCCTCAGGTTGAAGTTAAGTATCTTTCCGACTTTACTATACTAAGCCTCATCTCTTCTAATAAGGGCTTGTAAGAAATTCAACCTGAAGAATCTCCTTCTGTCACTGCTATGTTTACCTCTCCTGATGAAATGTGCCATAAAACATTGACTCTTTCTTAACTTTATAATGATAGAACAAGCAGCGTCAAAGATAACCAGCTTTATTCCATCAGGGTTGCAGCGTAACACTTGGCAAAAGCCACAGATTGTCCTTAGTCGGAGATCCTGAATGGCAACTTTTCGTGGGTGGGTTGCTCAAGAATTGGGAAGCATGAACAGGTGAGGTGCTCACCACTGAGAAGGCGGTGGCGTACCTGCTCATTCTTCGGGAGTAGCTGAAACATCCTCTTCGGAACAAAACATCAAGGTAGGACTTGTTTCGGTTTTGAGCTTTACAGCCTTATCAAATACATCGTTGTTAAAAGTGCTATTTTTTTTTAAAGGAATGCCAACCATTTTCCTAAAGTGAAGTATTTTATGAGCTGGACAAGTTTGAAAAAAATGAAGGATGTGTATTCACTGGCTGGAAGTATATAATATTAAAAAGTAATATAACTCTGCTCCCTTTCTCTTGTTTGCTTTTGGAGCATAGCTGCAGCATTTTAACGTAACAATATACCTTTGTTATAATGTCCGTTCCCCCCCCCCCCCCCCAAAAAATAGTATGTATATTCCCAGGGATAGGAAACCATCATAACATTGAACAGTGTACTGAAGGCTACATTAATACATCTAGATGGGAATGGCCTTAAGTAAATATTGCCACTGAATGCTCTCATCTTCCAAAAACATGTGCCTTGACTGCATCATTTTAGCATTCATGGTTAATTCTCATGCTTAACACCATATGAGAGATAAAATCTTTTAATATTGCAACAAGATGCTTATGTATCTTCAGTTGCTCAAAAATAAAAATTTAACTATACTCAGGATGGCAGTAGTTAGTTGCATAGAAAACAGTATGTTCTGAATTGCAAGGCAAGGGGTTGGTTTGTGTATCAGGTGTAGTATTACGGTTTGTGATGGCTTACGCAGCTGCTTCCCACTGATAGTAGCTTTGGGGGATTATGGCAGGTGCAGGACTTTGGAATTTGCTGGTGCAGGTTGTAGTTGCCATGATAAAAGTTGTGTAAGGGATGTAGAAAAATTCACAGAGCTTAATATCGGCAGGTATTGTCAGTGGTCCTGGTCCTGGTTATTGTATGAATAATGGCTTCAAGAAACAAAAGTGGGTGAATACTGTTCCATTCCTGTCTTTGCTCAGGGCTAGGGTTACCAGATCTCAAGGCCTGGGCCCAAGTCTTCAGCTTTTGTGGGTCACATCCAGGCAGGAGCTGTGAAATGTGCTCAAACCGATAAACACACAATAGCTTGGCGAATAAAGGCCACACTTACAGCTGCAGACGAGGGATAACTGAATCCAGGCGTCAACAAAACCTGCCTATTGATTGATCAGCCGATAATGCACCTGACCGGAACCTCTGACTGGATTACTATACAGGATCATCTACCTGGAGTGCAAACCCTGTCTGTGTCACTCCAGCCAGCTGCTGAGTGCTTGCTTGCCGATGAGTTGGCAGCATTGTCAGCCCATTAACCGGCCCAAGAACCAATTCCTATGGAGCAAGAGATTCAATTTGCAGGAAAAGAGATTCCATCTAAACAATAGAAATAACTTCCTCATTGTACCCAACACCAGAACATAGAGACATGACAATTCAAAGTGGTGTCAAATTGCGTTCATTTTACGATGCAGATGCACCTGGTGCAACTTGCCCAAAAGGACGTCCATGGCTCAGCAAACCACCTAACTGCTCTCCTGGGGAGGGGGATTGATTTTATTGGAGTTCATTTTTTAAAGTTTTTGTATGTTTTAATTGATCTTAAAACATTTTATGAACTGCTTTTCAAATGTGCTGTGCTTTAGAAGCCACCTTGAGGGTGCAACCTACACTGTTGAATTAATGCAGTTCGATACCACTTTACCAGATACCAGAGTCAGTTCGATATCAGAGTTGGACACGACTGGACTTAACGTCAGGAGAAACCTTTACTTTTATTTTATACCACTTTAACTCTCATGACTAAATGCTATGGAATCCTGGGAGCTGTAATTTAGCAAGGCACCAAAAGGCTAGAAATCTTTTAAAACTACAGCTCTCACAACATTGAGCCATGGCAGTTAAAGTGACCAAGCTGCATGGCGGTGAGACTGCATTAATTTGACAGTGTATAGGAGCCCCTGGTGACACAGCGGGTTAAACTGCTGAGCTGCTGAACTTGTTGACCAAAAGGTTGGTGGTTCGAATCCGGGGAGTGGCATGAGCTCCCGCTGTTAGCCCCAACTTCTGCCAACCTACCAGCTCAAAACATGCAAATGTGAGTAGATCAATAGGTACCGCCCTGGCAGGAAGGTAATGTCGCTCCATGCAGTCATGCCAACCACATGAACTTGGAGGTGTCTACGGACAACGCCGGTTCTTCAGCTTAGAAATGGAGATGAACACCAACTCCGAGTTGGTCATGACTGGACTTAATGTCAGGGGAAAACCTTTATCTTTACTACAGAGACATTCTGATTCCTATTCTGGGACAAAAGTGGCATATAAAATAAAATATAAAATAACATAAATGGAGGAAAGAAGAACAAAATTAAATTTAAAAAAATGGAGATGAGCACCAACTCTCAGAGTCGGTCACGACTGGACTTAATGTCAGGGGATTAAATTAAAAAATAGCAAGTATTTTTTAAAGTTGCTCAAAAGCATGTCTAACGGGTGGCCCGACAACACAACCTTTTCTGATGCTGGAGGCCTGGCTCGCGGCAACTCTACCAGCCTTACAAGTCTTTCTGCATAACGCAGGATGTTTTAACTCTTTTCATCACCCTTCCGCAAAGCCTTTCATTGACTTACACTTCTTGCCTTCAGTTAAAAAATAACTGTTTTAAAATCTGAATCATACAGAGGTTTGAAATGCTAGTGCCTCCAAAGTACCTGGCAAAGTTTCTAAAGGCTGCAGAAGGTATGGAAAATCCCATGGGCAGTCAATGCTCATCTGCCTCTCTGGCATGAAGCTATTTCACAAGTGGGATAACCACCTAGATAACCAGAGGGCAAAGGTAGACTATGGTGGCCCTTCGGGTCTTTTATGATTGTTGGGTTTTGTTGGACTGCAATGCCCATTGCGAAACACCAGACCCTCCAAACACAGTGATGACATGTTGGCATAAAAGCAGAAAGGAAGACATTGCACCAAGTGAGGTGATGGAAATGTTGTGGATTAGTGGTTATTAGTGGGTTTTACTCATTAATAGCTATGGATGTGAGAATGGGGGCAACAACTTGGTACTGGGGTGCATATGGCATCATGTTTTAGGGCTGCAACATGGGTTTGCCAGTCTCTTATCACAAGAGAGTAGTAGTAGTAAAACTTTCAGAGGGAGTTTTGAGGCATACTTTGGAGAGCAATGTAGGTTTGTGTCATGTAGGTTTGTGTCAAGGCTGGAGTTCAACTGTTGTCGTGATGAGCTTGGGATTCATTTCAGAAAATCCAGCAGAAGCCATCCAAGACATGTGCCAACCCAAACCAGGAAGGCTTTTGATGAAGCAGACTCAATGGCCAGCCTGCACGGGCAGTGCCAGGACAAAACATAAGACGGTTCCACTGCAAGCTCGTCACTGAGAACCGAGAGTTTTGCTAGGTTCCCAGCTTTGGCATGGGGATGTTTGGCCATTTGTATTTCTCAATAAGTTTTTCAGGTTTGGGCACTTGTTTCTCCAGAGAGTGCCTGCAGTCCTGCTGAAACATGCGGCGGGCACGGGGCAGTGAGTGACTTGTTCGAACAATAAGAGCAGGAGCTCCCGGCTTCTCTGTGGGAAGGACAAGTCTATCCTGCTGCTCCAGTCTTTGATGTTTGTAGTACAGTATAATAACAACCCCCAGGCTTGCAAGAAGGGCTCGCCATACTTCAAATAGTTGCTTGTTTACAACATTTGTTTATGTGTGCTTTTTATTTGCAAGGGATTTTCAGAGCATGGTGCAATAGAGACCCATGGCACAGATGTGTCCATTATTGTGTTCTGGGAAGGCTATCAAATAAAGTAGTAAAGGAGGAATGGGAATCCTTAAGCAGATGAATTTGGATTATGGCTCCCAGCAGACTGAATCTAAATAGCGGGTGACAAGGATGCTAGGTGATGCTTTCCAAATACTCATGGAGTGCCATATCATTTCTACCCTAGTTGAAAGATGCAATACTGAAACCATACAATCCCCAAAAGTGATTATCACTGGGTTTTAATACACCTG
The DNA here is from genome assembly GCF_035594765.1 of Anolis carolinensis. Taxonomy (NCBI): domain Eukaryota; kingdom Metazoa; phylum Chordata; class Lepidosauria; order Squamata; family Anolidae; genus Anolis; species Anolis carolinensis. Next base: position 12,680,897 of record NW_026943822.1, on the reverse strand, counting down.
GTTATGTGTAAACACACCTCCCTTGGTGCCAAAGAAAATGTGTCAAAACCTGGGTGGAGTCCAGATTGAAATGCATCCAAGATAATCTCAGTCGTTCAAGAGTTTTTGGAGTTGAATCTATACCACCTCTTAAGCACTTTGCTTGGGAATAGGATATTTTTCAAAAAGATAGAAACTCTGGAAGACTATGAATTTCATAGGGACTGGGCAAGCTTATTTGCTGTCTTCCTAGGAACATTTCTTACAGAAAGGGCGCAGAACCATATTCACAAAAACATACCTCCCAAATGCAAAAGAAAGTCCCAATTAATCCTCTGTCTTCCCACTTTATTGGCTGGTTTTTAAATATCCCAGCTTCTCTCCTTTTACTACTTTTTCACTTTGTCCTCAGCTGACTTCAACTGCTGCTGAGTTCAGTATGCAAAAATGGTTTGCATTAAAAAATAATTTGGACTCGGGGGGGGGGGGGGGGCTTAGACCAAAGCAAACTGCTGAAGCCTCTCCGAGGTTATGTATTTTCCTTCATTCATAGCTTTTTGCCATCTTGACAGTTTTCAACTGTAAAATTTGCATATCAAGATGGATGGGTGGATAGAGAGATAGACAAAGAGATCTTATCTACCAAGTCATACAAGTCTCAGGAACCTGTATAAGTGATGCAATTTGACAGCATTTTAACTGCTGTGGCTCAATGCTACGGAATTCTGGAGTTAATAGTTTGGTGAAGCAACAGTACTCTGTGGCAGAGAAGGCTAAAGGTTGTTGTGGTTGTATGGCCAGTCTATCACAGAATCAGAGAATTATAATGTTGGAAGAAGCCACATGGGCCATCTAGTCCAAACCTCATCATGCCATGCAGGGAAAGCACAATGAAGTCTGTCCCAACGGATGGCCATCCAGCCTCTGTTTAAAAGCTTCCACCAAAGTCCGAGGTATAGAGTTCCCGTTAAACAGCTATTCTTACAGTCAGGTCTTTCTAATGTTAAATGGAATCTCCTTCCTTGTCATTTGAACCCATGGCTCCATTGAGTCCTAGTCTCCAGGGCAGCAGAAAGGAAGCCTGCTCCCTCTTCCTTATGACATCCTATCACAAACAGTTTTGATGATATTGTGTCTCCTTTGTTTATTCTGACACTGACACACTTCTGACAAGTTTTGTATCCATTGTGCAACTTGTATTGATGCTTTTTATGATGTTCACATACGCTGGGTTTGCACCAGCTTGGTGCAGAGCATTAAGGATAACATTGATCTCAATGGAGTGGAATCAACAAAAGCAAGACAAACCGGAACTCGATATTCTGGTTTTTTTCCAGTAGCTGTTTGCGCGGATGTGATTGAGGGTGGAGTGTCCGCGCCTGAAGCCCGCTTGTTGCCTATTGATTTCTACATCTTGAGATATTCTTTGTAACAGGATCCTTGTGAACAGTTTATATAGTTGAGAGAGGAGTGTAATAGGACAATAGTTATAAGGTGTTCTGTGTCTCCTTTCTTCATTAGAAGTATGGTTTCAGACATTGTAGTAATACTATATTATAATCAGAGCCGAGCCTTTGGAATAGTTTGGATCTTAGAATGAAGATATTTCAGAAAGCAAACATGTTCAAATGTGATCCTTTGGATGCATCTTGCCTGATGTAATGACTGGGACATTGTTAATTTCCAAATATTCAAATGGTCTAATATACTTCACTACACCCCCCTCTAAAAGTTGCTTTTGGGCTCCCCTTTTTAAAATACATTCCCTCTCACTCTTTTGTATTTAGTTCAGTCACCGAATTCACAATCACACATGCCAACCATTGTAAATGGCAAGTTTAAAGGCTCCTTATCTTATAATCTATGTCTAAACAGCCACTTTTTAAAGCCCTATTTCATTATCCAGGCGTCAGCTGCTTGTGAATGAGAACCTTTCAAAGGTGTTTGTTATAAAGTTCTGCCTACTCGGTTTTATAAGCTAGCAATAAAAATAATCTTAATAGACTTAAACGTTTGGCAAATCAGATTATTCTATTTTCCCCAATAACAATTGTGATCTTTTTTTAAAAAGAGAAATTTGATAAATTGTACTGTTCCAAAATGTGCAAGAGTACAATTTCTCAATATATTGCATGCTTACAAAAAATGTAAAAATTCAACCAGCATGTTTTTCTTATTACAACGAAGAGTACATTTATATTGTTTATACAGTCTGACGTCGCTACAATTGACGTAGTTCAGTGTATGGAATCCTAGGATATATGCCACCAGACTCTTGGGAAGAAGAGGTGAAATACCTCGTGTAACCACAACTCCTAGGATTTCATAACACTGAACCATGACAGTTAAAGTGACGTCAAACTACATTAGTACTATAGTCTAGATGCACCCTGGATGGAGTGTGATGTAAATCCAAGAAAGGATGATGCTCAACTGAAGTCATTTGATTTGCCTAACCTGTCCCAAAATGCAATGAATTGTTTTACAGAATACGTTTACTGGATTACTTTGGCTTTGTCTGTCTTTATCCACTAAATATGTGTTTAGTTAAGAACATTTTATTTCATTATTGTTGAATTTTATTTACTAGCTGATTCTTATAGAATAGATTAGAACAAAATAGATAACTTTATTGTCAATGTACATTCTACAACAAAATTAAATGCTTTCCCCACATTCTAATTGATATGGCACAGCCCCCAATGCTACATCAATGTGAAGCTATGGAGTTCAATATACAGTAGAGTCTCACTTATCCAAGACTCGCTTATCCAACGTTCTGGATTATCCAACGCATTTTTGTAGTCAATGTTTTCAATATATCGTGATATTTTGGTGCTAAATTCATAAATACAGTAATTACTACATAGCATTACTGCATATTGAACTACTTTTTCTGTCAAATTTGTTGTATAACATGATATTTTGGTGCTTCATTTGTAAAATCATAACCTAATTTGATGTTTAATAGGCTTTTCCTTAATGCCTCCTTATTATCCAACATATTCACTTATCCAACGTTCTGCCGGCCCGTTTACGTTGGATAAGCGAGATTCTACTGTAGTTAGTTACAGCATTAGGATAAAAGCTGTCTCTCAGTCTGTCTGTCCTTGCTTTGTCACTTTGTATCGTCTGCCAGATGGCAATAATAAGACATTGTAAGGAAGGCCATCTTTCTCAGAGCTGGAGAAGGGAGAAAGTAAGCAGGCAATGGTCCCAATGACATTTGAGCAACACTAGGTATATACACAAATACATAGACTAGACTAGAATAGAATAGCTTTATTGTCATTGTACATTGCACAATGAAATTAAATGCTTTTCCCAGCACACATCACAAAAGCAACACATTCATCCTTCCACATTTTAATCACTTGCACAGCCCCCAATGCCACATCAATGCAAAGCCATTAAATTCGATACAGTTACAGTTCTAGGATAAAAGCTGTTTCTCAGTCTGTCTGTCCTTACCTTTGTCACCATGTACCTTCTGCTAGATGGTAATAATTCTTTGTAATGTTGCCTATGTTACAAATACTGTATGTTTTAATAGCTGATGACTGTACTTTTTTTAAAAAAAATAGTTTGAATGGCTCTTTTGGGGCGGGGGGGAGGAAAGCAGAATATACATCTCTTAAAGAGCACCCAAATAAATCAGACAACCATGATAGATGTCAATGTCGATGGAGTCTACCTTCAACTGGCTGACTTGCCTCCTCTTCTCTTCCCAGTGACAATGCAACATATACTCACGGTCTTGAACAACTGGTTTTGGTGGGAGGACATGTGGATGCCCAGAAATTGTTCATGGGCCAACTTTGAAGATCACAATGGATATGTCTTTCCCAAACCGCAACAGCTATTTGCCACAATCCCATATGCTTTCGTGATGTTGGCCATTCGGTTCTTTCTTGAAAGGTGAGGCACCATATTGGTTTGTTTAAACATATTCCCTAGGCTGGGAAAAGTGAGAGTATAAATATGAACTCAGAAAGTGATAAGGAGATACGGAGAAGCAGGAGATGAGTATGTATGTATGATGATGATGATGATGAGGAGGAGGAGGAGCGTTATATACCAGACAGGATTGAAAACCATTTCATTTTCAAGATGCAATGTTAGCTTCATGAAATGCCAGTATTCACAGGGATGTACAGGTGAAAAGGTCCATCATTAAGGGCTGTCCTGGAGCCGCCGGTGGCCTAGGGGATAAAAGCCTTGTGACTTGAAGGTTGGGTTGCTGACCTGAAGGCTGCCAGGTTCGAATCCCACCCGGGGAGAGCGTGGATGAGCTCCCTCTATCAGCTCCAGCTCCATGCGGGGACATGAGAGAAGCCTCCCACAAGGATGGTAAAACATCAAAACATCCGGGTGTCCCCTGGGCAACGTCCTTGCAGACGGCCAATTCTCTCACTCCAGAAGCAACTCCAGTTCCTCCTGACGCGAAAAAAAAAATTAAGGGCCGAGTCATCCACAAAGGAACAATGAAAACAGTCTGGGACAGAGGAACCCTGACGCTTTAGCCCAGTGGTTCTCAACCTGTGGGTCTCTAGGTGCTTTGACCTACAACTCCCAGAAATCCCGGCCTGAAGGCTACCTGAAGGCCAAAACATCTGGGGACCCACAGGTTGAGAACCGCTGCTTTAGCCCAAATACTAGACTTATATGGTGAGTGGTATCCAGATGTGTCTTTTAATGATATTCAAAAGTTCAATATCAATCTCTTTCCGTCATATCAGAGAATGATGATTCTCAGGATTCCATACCTTTAAGCAAAAAATAAAATAAAATAGAGAGTAGAGAAGTTGATTATGGCATGATCAAATGGCAATTCCTGAGAGTTATTAGACTGCAACACCCAGCAGTCCTTGCGACTGGCCATACGGATTTGGGCTGACACACCAGCAACAACTGAAAGGTTCCATATTGTCCTCTTCTCTATGAAACACTGTGTTACAGAACATTTTCAAAGACAGCATGGGCTGTTGAGTTCTCTTGGATCAATGCTTCTCAACGTGGACTGGCGCTGGTCCACACATCATTGGTCACCAGTCTCTGATATATATAATCATAGAATACAATAACATTGGGGGAAAATACCCTATAGTCTGAGAAGCAACTTCCCAGGGCTTCTTACCAAGAACACTGCTTCAAAACATAAGGCACAAGGAAAGAAACAAGAAGTCCCCAAATCTAGCCTGCTAGATTGGCCATTATCTTTGCTTCTTAAACTGATGATGACAAAGCTCTGTGAACAGGAAGGTTTCAGCTTTCAGTTTCCTATGATGGACCATTAAAGATGGTTGTCAGTTCCCATAGAATAGAGAGACAAGGCTGTCCACTGTCCTCTTCATGGCCACCAAGTTGATGTAGAGCTGCTTTGAGTCTTCTTGTGGAGACAAAAAGTGGGGTATAAATAAACATAATGATAATAATAGGGTGAGATCCAGCATGGCATTTGAGGGTTGGATTCTGGGAGTCCAGGGCTCAAAACCCATTGGGTGATCTTGGGCGATTCACACTCTCTCAGCCTCATAAGAAGACAATGACAAGCCATGTCTGAACCAACATCTCCAAGAAACCCAATACTTGCCATCACTGTAAGTCAAAAATGACTTGCACACAGAAACAAGAGGCACAGGGAAAATGACACTCTCTGTATCAGCCAAGCTGGAGATGAAATGTAGGCAGTATCCTAGTTTCAAAAGACCTGGTTTTGTTTAAGTCTATTAGAATCATAAGCAACTGGGAAGAGGGAAAAGTGTAAAGTTGTGTTTTCTGTTCCTTTGCAGATGTTTTGCCATTCCTCTCGCCAATATGTTGGGCATAAAGAAAACAAGACGCATCAAACCTCAGCCCAATCCCACGTTAGAGGCTTTTTTCAAAGAGTGTAGAAAACCATCACAGGTAAGGATTTAAGAAAAAAATGAAAAAGACTTGTGGACTGCCACTTCAAAACTGTGCCCAGACTCTCCGTTGCTCTGTGTCATTCTAAAATATATATATTTCGCTTATTGACTCAGTACTGGGGTTTTCCAGTCGGATCTGTTAAAAGGTATCTGTTTTGTTAGTGCCAAAACAAATAGTTTATTAAAATTTAATTCCATGTACATTAAAAAAAATATTGTAAAACATAATTAAAAGCTAACGAGGCAGTACAAAATGAGGGAGGCCCTGGCCCACGCAGCTACAACCATTGGCTGCATTTAATTCCAAGTACCTAACCTGCTTCTTAACAACTTGATCTGAGCTGTCTGTATGCAATAGAGGTGTCAGCGAAATGAAATACTGCAAGGAGAGCAGAGAAGGGATGGCCCTAATCCTCTCTGGGAGGGAGAGACACCAAGAAGGTCTACTCACTCTGGCTTAGACTGTCTCCTCCTCATTGTTGTGTGCCTTCAAGTCATTTCCAACTTACAGCAATCCTAAGGTGGACAGGATTTGTACAGAGAGAGCTTATTTGGGAAGCTTTCTCTGCCCAAGCGAGCTGGTGCCTCCCCAAGCTATACCTCCTAGGATTCCATAGCATTGACCCATAGCAATTAAAGTGGTGCCAAACTAAAGTAAAGGTAAAGGTTTCCCCTGACGTTAAGTCCAGTCATGTCTGACTCTGGGGGTTGGTGCTCATCTCCATTTCTAAGCTGAAGAGCCAGAGTTGTCCATAGACACCTCCAAGGTCATGTGCCAAACTACAGTACATTAATTCTACAGTGTAGATTGCCTTTGGTTCTCTAGGTGTTTTGGATTTCAGCTCCCAGGATTTCTGAGCTTTGGACAAGCTGGCCAGGACTTCTGAGAGATAAGAGTCAGAAATACTTGGAACACCAAAGGTTGGACACTACTAGTGCAGATGCATAATTAGATTCTCCTAATTTCCAGTGCAGCTGCCACAAACCCCATCCAGTTATTTATCTGTATGTGCAATGTAGGAGTGATCTCCTCCCCCCGATTAAAATATTCACCCAGGAACTCATTATCATTGTACTTTTCATGCAACCCACTAGCATCACTCCAACCCACTATCCATGAATTAATCAGAAGGAACAAAGCCTCACAGTCTTACAGAAGGTATTCCGATCTTCTGGGTGGAAGGCTAGAGTTCTTGTTGGTTCCTTTAGTTTTATTCCCAGTTTCAAGACTCTCCATTCTTAGGTCCCTTCCACACAGCTGTATAAAATCCACATTCAACTGGATTATATGGCAGTGTAGACTCAGCCCAGTTCAAAGCAGATATTGTGGATGATCTGCCTTGATATTCTGGAGGCCCTTCCAGACAGCCATATAATCCAGAATATCAAGGTAGAAAATCCCACAATATCTGCTTTGAACTGGGCCATCTGAGTTCACACTGCCATATAACCCAGTTCAAAGAAGATTTTGAACAACTGTATGAAAAGGGCCTGGGTTATATGGCTGTGTGGAAGAGCCCTTAGTCTTCTTCCGTTGTCTTATTGCATCAACAGAGATGGAATAATCGAGTCTTTCATACATCATAGTGGCCCTGAATAGAGTGAGTGAGGCTGGTTTTCCCTTCCGTGGCACTTTCTTGTAGCCTGTCTTCCCAAGGATGATGACGATGATAACAACAACAACAACAACAACAATAGTAATACTTTATTTGTAACGCACCCTATCTCCCCTGGGGGACTCAGGGCAGTTTCCAATAAAAGGCAAACATTCAGTGCCAATAACAAACAACAGATAAACTCAAAAACAATAAATAAAAGCAATTACCATATAAAATTTATAATAACTAATCCAAAAAGTAAAAAAATTTTTAATCAAAATTAACGAATTAGATAAACAAAATATCACACATCATAAACAATTACCACATAATTAAACCAGCAGCTAAAGGGCATTAAAATATGTCTACATTCCATTATTCTGCGCACACCCCTAGTAGGCAATAATAATATTATAATAATAACTTTATTCTTGTATCCTGCCCCATCTTCCCGAGGGGACTCGAGTCAGCTTACATGGGGACCAAGCCCAGCAATCTATCTATCTATCTATCTATCTATCTATCTATCTATCTATCTATCTATCTATCTATATCTATATCCATATCCACATTAAAAGTGAAAACTCATATGTGTGTATGTGGCACAGGTGTCCACTCACACAGACAGCCTCCGGCCTCCACAAACAGGCTATAGTTCCCAGTGCTGAGAAGGCAGCAAGTCACTCTTTTCCACCGACATTGCGGTTACAGTGAGCGCCATGAACATGCAGCCCAACCCCTGCCAATGTCCTCTCCAAACAGTACGGCCCACCATCCAAGGAATGCTTTTGTTTGGGGACTATTTCATCCTAGATTTTGCATTTTCCTCCACCACAGGCAGGCTTCCCAGGGTTCTCCATTGGTGTGAAATTTGCATGACCCCGCCCACTGCCCTTCCCTTTCAAATCTGTCTGCAGAACGAACACAGCAGAGGAGAAGTTTGGGGGATTGACTCCACATGGTGGAAGTTGTAGTTCACCCTGCTTCAGGTCAGAGCACTGTGACTCCTACTGCAGAATTTAGAGTTGTAGTTCACCTACACCCAGAATGCTATGAACCCAAACAATGATGGGTCTGGACCAAACCTGCACTGCATACAAGATATGCCCAGATTTGAATACTGGTAGGTTTTGAGGGGAAATGGCCTGGACATTTGGGAGTAGTAGGTACTGGGATTTATAGTTCACCTGCAATGAATGAGAACTCCAAACCCCACCAGTGATGGATCAGGACCAAACTTGGCACAAAGAGCCCCCAAAACCAACAGAACATATTGGACAAGTTTGGGGGAAAGGGAGTTATAGTTCACCTACATCCAAAGAAACAGTGATCCCCACCAACAATGGACCGGAACCAAACTTCACACAGAAAAGCCTCATGAACAACTAAACATACTGCAGGAGTTTGTGGGAATGGGCCTTGGATCTGGGAGTTTTAGTTCACCCTCATCCAAAGAGCACTGAACCCAGTCAACGACGGATCTGGACCACACTTGACACGGAGAACCAAAATGGCCAACTTTGAATACTGGCAGGTTTGGGGAGGATTGACCCATGATTCTGGGAATTGTAGTTCACCCACTCCAAACTGAGAATACCTAATATTCAAAGACAAACAATGCCTTTTTCAATGCCGCCGGGTCCCCAAGCTAGTATACAGTAAGATACAACATAAAATACATTCCAATTACAACAAATTAATGCATCAGAACTATAAAATCACAACATCACACAATAAAAGTCTAGCCAGTGGCCAAGGGCGATGCAATATTGGGACAGGGGAATAAAATTATAGTTGTGCAATATATTAGGAGCACTAATAACATGGGCCAGTGATAAAGTACAGAGGCTAGGATATGGGTAGGGGTAGGTACTTAGTCAATTGTTCTTAATCGAAGGCGGCTTGAAAAAATCAGGTTTTCAAATCTTTTTGGAATGAGGCCAAGGTGGAAGCTAATTTGATTTCTCTCGGAAGGGAGTTCCAGAGCTGGGGGGCCACAACCGAGAAGACCCTCTCAACAACAACAACTCTTTATTGATTAGTCAATTTTGACCATATCAAAACATGTGAAACATACAAAACATACACACTTACCCATACATAGAGTAAATGTATTTACATTTTTTTTATTTACAGCATTTATATTCTGCCCTTCTCACCCCGAAGGGGACTCAGGGCGGATCACATTACACATATAGGCAAACATTCAATGCCTTTTAACATAGAACAAAGACAGACAAACATAGGCTCTGAGCGGGCCTCGAACTCATGACCTCCTGGTCAGAGTGATTCATTGCAGTGATTCATTTCAGCTGCTCTCCAGCCTGCGCCACAGCCCGAGCCCAACCATGTAAAACCATGTAAAAACAAAGCATCCCGGCCTACTGGCCTACCAACCCACTCCTAGGTAGCTGTGCAAATACAGAATAAATTGATTAAAATTAAAATTAATTATTCCCTTAAGGTAAGGTTTAAGCAGGGGGCAGGGGTACGTAAAACTAGTGGCTTGTCCATAGTAAATTTTAAATTTGGATTTTGTTATTGGCATGAATATCACAGCTGTCCGCTTCCATCTTCTTGCGGATGGCCAGCGCTTTTTGTGTAAAAAGGGTCAGTTTTAAAATAGCGTTTTTATCTGAACCCTGTAGAAGGATGTGCAGTTTCTCCTTATTCTCTAAATGAGTGTGGTTCTCCAGCAGAGGCTCTAAATAGAAAGATCGAATCCTGTTGTAATAGAGGCATTTTAAGAAAAAGTGTTCTGAGTCCTCCACTTCTGCATCTGCCTGATGGCACCCACAGGTTCTCTTCGTATAGGGGATATTCTGACGTCTACCTAGCTTAGACATAATGTTGAGTTGCTCGAATCTAACACGGGTAAAAAGTTTTCTAATATATAGTGGAAGTGTAAAAAAGAAGTAGGTTTCCATGCCCACGTTGCATTTAAATTTAGCCAGAAGACCCTCTCCTTTGTCCCCTCTAACCGCATTTGAGACGGTGGTGGGAGCGAGAGAAGGGCCTCCCCCGTAGATCGTAAAGTTCATGCAGGTTCGTAATAGGAGATATATAAAAATGTACTATCCTTTGGAGATAGCGAAGATAGGGAAAGAGGTGCAAATATGAAATATGAAGAAGGACATTTATGCAAATGCCTATAAGCAGAAGAGGGCACATTATTTTGCATACTCACTTCACTTAGTTGATCCCTCGTAGCTCGAGGACGATTGTCTTCCATTCTTGGTGTCTTGGGGGTGGGTTCTTAGGTGGCTGAAGAGACCTATTCTTGACCCGCATATTCTCCTACAGTGAGGACATCGGTTTCCAGGTGGAAGGCGGTCCCGGTTGGGGTTAGCTTGATGCTCCTTCCTCTTGGCACGTTTCTCCCTTAAACCCTCCGTTCGTGCCTCTTCGAACTCCGCAGCACTGCTGGTTACAGCTGACCTCCAGTTAGAGCGCTCAAGGGCTAGGGCTTCCCAGTTCTCAGTGTCTATGCCACAGTTTTTAAGGTTGGCTTTGAGCCCATCTTCAAATCTCTTTTCCTGCCCACCAACATTACGTTTCCCATTCTTGAGTTCAGAGTAGAATAGCTGCTTTGGGAGACGGTGATCGGGCATTCAGACAACGTGGCCAGTCCAGCGGAGTTGATGGCGTAGGAGCATCGCTTCATTGCTGGTGGTCTTTGCTTCTTCCAGCACGCTGACATTTGTCCGCCTGTCTTTCCAAGAGATTTGCAGGATTTTCCAGAGGCAACGCTGATGGAAACGCTCCAGGAGTTTGGTGTGACATCTGTAGACCGTCCACGTTTCGCAGGCGTAGAGCAGGGTTGGGAGGACAATGGCTTTGTAAACAAGCACCTTGGTTTATCTACGGATGTCCCGGTCATCAAACACTCTCTGCTTCATACGGAAAAATGCTGCACTCGCAGAGCTCAGGCGGTGTTGTATTTCAGTGTCGATGTTGACTTTTGTGGAGAGGTGGCTGCCAAGGTAGCGGAAATGGTCAACATTTTCTAATGTTACACCGTTAAACTGTATTCCTGGCTTTACAGAGGGATTAGCTGGTGCCTGTTGGAAGAGCACTTTGGTTTTCTCGATGTTCAGTGAGAGGCCGAGCTTCTCGTCTGCTTCTGCGAACGTGTTTAGAGTGGCTTGTAGGTCTTCTTCTGAATGCGCACAGACTACGTTGTCATCAGCATATTGGAGTTCTATAACAGATGTTGTGGTGACCTTGGTTTTGGCTCTCAGTCTGCTGAGGTTAAATAGCTTGCCATCTGTCCGATAGATGATTTCCACTCCGGTGGGAAGCTTCCCATCAACAAGATGAAGTATCATAGCGATGAAGATGGAAAATAAGATAGGGGCAATAACACATCCCTGCTTGACACCTGATTCCACCTTAAATGAGTCACTTTGGGAGCCGTTGCTGTCCAAGACTGTTGCCATCATGTCATCATGGAGGAGCCGCAGGATGTTCACAAATTTGTCAGGGCACCCGGTATTTTGGAGGATGGTCCAGAGAGCATTTTGCATACTATTTAATAGCAGAATATGCGTGCACCTTACAAATCTGCGGACGAGTGGATGGGATTGCATGAAAACCGCACAGACCATACGGAGACGTCCTCCTGATTTCAGAGGCTTTGGGATAATGGGGTGAAGTGGGTTTCAACTCCCCTTGATCCTAATCTCTCTCCTAATCCTCCTGCTCTTGGGTTGCTTATCCCAGGCCCTTGGGAAGGAAGGAAGGAGTGGTTACGTGTCTAGATACAAATCTCAGCAGAAGAACTTGGAAAATCTGAGAATTCAAAGGCCATGTGGGTGTATGAAGCGGAGGCTCACCTGCTTTACCTCTTTGTGCTTGGTTGCATCAAAACATGTCCTTTGTTTCTTTCTGGTTTTCCTTGCCTGACTCATTTCTAGGGAGGGAGCCAGGCCAGTGGGAAAAAACAATCTCATGCAGGGAGGTAAGATGAGAGATAGGTTTAGCAGGGCTCTCCCTAATCTTGTCATGCCAGTTTCCCTGCAAAATGCAACAACGGGGACAGCAAAACAATACATCTTCATTCCGGTTGTTTAGTAATCAGTGTGCACCATCCGGTAGATTTGGCACCTGCTCAAGATACAAATCCTTAGATTCCATAGTTACACTGCTTTAATTCTACAGTGTAGATCAGACATGGGCAAACTTCGGCCCTCCAGGTGTTTTGGACTTCAACTCCCACAATTCCTAACAGCCAGTAGGCTGTTAGGAATTGTGGGAGTTGAAGTCCAAAACACCTGGAGGGCCGAAGTTTGCCCATGCCTGGTATAGATGCATAGATAGCAAGGGTGGGAAACTTGTGATCCTCTTATTGTTATTGGACTCTAAGTCCCATCATTCCCAACTAACATGGACATCAGTAAGAAGTGATGGAACTTGGAACTCAATAGTATCTGGAGGGCTGCAGGTTTCCCATCCCTGGCATAGAAAACATATGAGATATTGATGTGAAGCTTGGGAACGTCTCTCAAGGAAAATGTTATCACAAATGGATCGACGGATCCATTGAATCACACTACCAAACGTTCTGTGTTGTTTGAGAATTTTGCCAATGGTGCTTCCCTTGTCATTTATTGTGACAACAAAATTAAGCGCTGTGCAACAGGGCATACTTTCAAAACCCACACATTGGACCCTTTAGTGTTATCGTTCCCTTCTGACATCCACCACACGTTCAATCACACCCTTTTACTCAGCGTGGATTAATTCAGGGTTAAGTAATCTCATAATGTCACAACCGTGTAATCTGTTTAGGTGCCATTGCTTGGATGATTTGTAATCACAAAGTGCTTAAAATCTGAAAAAGATTAAGACTCCCGCACACGCCACCTATAATTAAGCGTTCCTTGAAATTGTTGGGAGAAGCATTCACCTTTGCGATGGCCTCAAGATCGGATCCTCTTTGTGGCGAGAGACCTTGAAGAAATGACCAAAGGTGTGGAAGGGAATTCCCAAATGATCCTTCGACACCCCGGTATCTCATAAGCACGTATGCTAAAATGGGCTACAGCCATGACATTTTTATCCTGTCATGTACTCATTAGCCTTCTTTGTGTCTGTTGTAACTAGTAAGATGGTTCCTCCAAAGAAAAGTGTAGAGATGCTTGCCGATGGCAAAATCTAGTCAGGCGGAGGGCATTGTGCATTATGTGTTGAATTGTCCTCTGCATTGTGGTTGCAAGGAAAGATTTCCAAGGCCTTTTGCTGACCAATGACAATGGGAATAAATAAATAATAAATAACTTTTAAAAAAATTCCCCCAAAAGGATTTTTTTATTAATCATTATTATTTTATAATACATAATCATAGTTACAATACATTTTCCTTTTCCATTCCCTTCTCCCTCCCCACACCCACCCCACCCCCTTCCCTGTTGACAACTTAAACCTTTTTTTCTTTGTTACATGAGCCTTCTTTCCATTCTATCCAATTTTTTCTTCCAGCTTTTGTCATATGGCTTAACAACTTAACTTAATAACTTTATTTTTGTATCCCGCCTCCATCTCCCCAAAGGGACTTGGGACGGTTTACAAATGGCACAAGATGCCTAAAACAATGTTGGATTATGGTTGTATGTGTATGAAATGTAAATCAAGTGTTTCTGCTGTTTTTGCAAGAGTGTGTGTTTCAGCAATAAAACAGTTAACAGCAGGCTAGTTTTGACTGACAGCCTGTTGTGACTGCTGTTGACCTATCAGGCATGGTTTCTGGCTTTGGATGTTGGAACTTCCTGCAGACTGAGGAATGTGTTTTCTTATCTCTGTGTGTGTTGAGCTGTACTTGCCGAGGCAAGAGGCTGAAAATAAATGCCAGCTCAGAGCGATGGCTTTTGCTGTGCTTTGTAAATATGTTTATAGATATTGAATAAATGTTTGGACTTCAGACTACAGATGTGTTTGAGTCTGACATTTGAACAGAGCAATTGGTGTGGCAGACAATTACAACCAATTCATCAGGGTGCTGGAGAAGATGATTGATGGAGCTTGATGAAATCCACCCAGCACGCACCCTGACCTCCACAGATGACAAACAACGCATAAAATAAACACACAGTACAATATAAAATAAAAACCACTCGTACATAAAACAACAATTTGAACTCAGAACAGCACCAATATCCTAAAGTGTCTTCTGTCATAAAAACATGGCCAACTGTAAGGTAAAGGTGAAGGTTTTCCCCTGCCATTAAGTCCAGTCGTGTCCAACTCTTGGGGTTGGTGCTCATCTCCATTTCTAAGCCGAAGAGCCAGCGTTGTCCGTAGACACCTCCAAGGTCATGTGGCCACTGACATGACTGCATGGAACACTGTTATCTTCCTGCCGGAGTGGTACCTATTGAACTACTCACATTTGCATGTTTTCAAACTGCTAGGTTGGCAGACGCTGGGGCTAGCAGCAGGTGTTCACTCTGCTCCCCGGATTCGAACCTGTGACCTTTCGGTCCGCAAGTTCATCAACTCAGCGCTCTAATACGCTACACCATCGGGGGCTCCATGGCCAACAAGAAGAAAGGAAAGGGATAGTGCAAGTTGTAGCTAAGGAAGAAGGGAATGGCATAAAAGTGCTGTGCAGAGCATTGGGCCAGACATTCTCAAAAGCTTGTCTAAACATCCAAGTCTTCAATTCCCTCCGGAAGGAGGATAGGGTGAGAGCCTGCCTAATCTCCCTGGGGAGGGAGTTCCAAATCCGGGGGGTCACCACCGAAAAGGCCCTCTCCCTTGTCCCCACCAACTGTGCTTGTGATGGTGGCGGGACCACGAGAAGAGCTTCCCCGGCAGATCTTAATGCTCATGCAGGTACATAGGTGGGATGCAGTCACGAAGATAGGCAGGGCCTGAACCGTTTAGGGCAGGGGTCCCCAAACTAAGGCCCGGAGGCCAGATGCAACCCTCCAAGGTCATTTACCTGGCCCCTGCTCTCAATTTTAGACTTAGGCTCGCCCAAAGTCTGAAATGACTTGGAAGGCACACAACAACAACAATCCTACTTAACTTGACTATCTCATTGGCCAGAAGCAGGCCCACACTTCCCATTAAAATCCTGATACGTTTACTATATGTTGGTTAAAATTGTTTTTATTTTTAAATATTGTATTGTTATTATTGCTACGGTAATAATGGAATATATTGTGTATACATATAATATTGATACTGATATTATAATGTCATACAATATAATACTAATAATAACGCAACATAATAATATTAATTATACATTATATATTAAATGTAATATTACTAATAATATTACAGTATAGTGGTATAATACAATATAGTAATATATAATGCGAATATTGTGCTATGCCATTAATATAATATATTGTATGTACGTACAATTTATAAGACGCTCTTGAGTCCCATTCGGGGCGAGAGAGGGCAGGATATAAATGTAGTAAATAAATGAATAAATAATTGTTGTTGGGAGGGGGGGGGTTGCACTACAAATAAGTGTGCAGTGTGCATAGGAATTTGTTTGTATTTTTTTTCCAAATGATAATTCGGCCCCTCAACCGTCTCAGGGACTATGAACCGGCCCTCTACTTTAAAAGTTTGAGGACCCCTGGTTTACGGCTTTATAGGTGATTACGTGTACTTTGAATTGGGACCGTAAACTTATCGGCAGCCAGTGGAACTGTTTTAATAGGGGTGTTGTCCGTTTTCTATAATTAACTCCAATTAGCAACCTGGCTGTAGTACAATTGTACTACAGTTGTAGTACAACTGTACCAGTTGTAGTTTCCGGGCCATCTTCAAAGGCGGCCCCACGTAGAGTGTGTTGCAGTAATCCAACCTGGATGTAACTAAGACATGGACCACCAAGTCCAAGTAAGACCCTCTTGTAGAATCGGTTTAATTTTTGCTGACGGACTCCGATGAATATGTAACATATAAAGCGTCTCTTTTTGCCTTGGCAGGGGAAAAAAAGACCAGAATATAAGAATTAGATAAAATTACCATAAATTGTCATGGAGACTCAGAAGTGCTAATTTGATTTCTAACAAGTGCTAATTTATCTTAACACTTTTATTATTTGCACTGGCATGATAATAACCTTTGTTTCGTGTCTTCACTTCCTCATTTACTCTGAACGTACATTCTTGTACATTTTGCAGCTTTTTGTCACGGGCTTGAAATGATTGTATCTTAGTTGGCAACCTGCGCCTTTTCAAGCTTTACTGCCACTGATTTTCTCTTCCTTTCTCCCTGACTTCTTCTAGTCAGAGATACGTGGATTAGCCAAAAAGTGTAATTGGACTATGCACCTGGTAGAAAAATGGTTCAGGCGGCGACGAAATCTAGAAATCCCAACTTTACACAAGAAATTTCAAGAGGCTTGGTAAGAGGCAGCAATGCCAAATCTATATTATATTTCTGTCTGTAGTGTGTTTCTCAGGAAATGTAGAAACAAAGCATGAGAGATGGATTGCCAGTTTGGAACTCTTTACTCTGTCGAGCCGGGGTGTCAAACTCATTTTCATTGAGAGACGCATCAGCCGTAAGGTTGCTTTGAGCCACTGAATCCATGCACAGAGAATCTGTGGATACAGAGGCCCAACCGTATATTTTGACATAGTGATCAATGTTGCTGTAGCACAACTCTCATCAGCTCTAGTCATGATGTCTAATGATGAGGAATATAGAAGTCTAGCTTCTGAAGGTCTTCATAATATGGCACAGCGTGCCGGATTCAGCCCACAAACGTTGAGTTTGACACATGTGCTGGAGAGGATGAATGGGGAACGTCTGGTCCTTTAGCTGTTGCAGGATTGCAGTGCCCATTATCAGGCTGATGGAAGTTCTGGCTCAGCTATATCCTCAGAGCCTCGTGGCCACATGGAAAATCTTATTTATTGATGCATTTATGTTGCGTCATCAGTATAGACAACACTTTGCACGAAGGTTTTCAAGTTGTGGCAGTTCTTTGCACTCATGCTTACAGCTTAATAGGAAATAGCACACAAGGAAAGGCAGGTATATCCACTTTATTTATATCCTGCCCTATTATTATTATTATTATTATTATTATTATTATTATTATTTGAAATAACAAGATGAGTCCACAACAGACACTCTGCTGGCTGTTGTATTGGATCACACATCGGACACTTCCCAAGTGTCTAGGACTATGTGATGTATCGGCGAATAATGTGGCCAGATCCCAGTAAGGTAGCCTTCTGTAGCTGGCAGGTGGGGATTTTGTCAGCACCGATTGTGTTTAAGTGCAGGCCAAGGTCTTTAGGCATTGCACCCAGTGTGCCCATCACCACTGGGACCACCTTGACTGGCTTGTGCCAGAGTCTTTGCCATTCGATCTTTAAGTCCTCATATCATATCAGCTTTTCCAGTTGTTTCTCCTCAATCCTGCTGTCACCTGGGATTGCAACATTGACAATCCATACTTTGTTTTTTAACACAATTGTGAGGTCAGGAGTCTTGTGCTCCAAAACCCTGTCTGTCTGAATTTGGAAGTCCCAGAGTAGCTTGACATGTTCATTCTCTGTAACTTTTTCCCGGCTTGTGATCCCACCAGTTCTTTGTTGCAGGCAGATGGTATTTGTGGCACAATTTCCAATGAATCATCTGAGCAACGGTGTTATGCCTCTGCTTGTAGTCTGCCTGTGCAATCTTCTTGCAGCAGCTGAGGATGGGATTTATTGTTTTATCTGCTTCCTTGCAGAGTCTACATTTGGGATCTGTCGTTGACAGATCCCAAATTAAATTGTTGTTGTTGTTGTTGTTGTTGTTGTTGTTGTTGTTATTATGTATTTGTACCCTACTTTATCTCCCCCGAAGGAGACTCAAAGCAGTTGGGTTTTTTTATTGTGTCAGAAGTGAATTGAAGCAAGTCACTTGTGGTGTGAGAGAATTGGCTGTCTACAGAGACGTTGCCCAGGGGACAACCGGATATGTATCATCCTGTTGGGAGGCTTCTCTCATGTCCCTGCATGGGAAGCTAGGGCTGACGAATGGGAGCTCGCCATGTCCTGCAGATTCGAACCACCATCCTTTCGGTCAGCAGTTCAGCCGACACAAGGGTTTAACCCATTGCGCCACCGAGGTTGGAATGAAGGGAGGGCCTTTCATCTGCTATTGGGATTAGGCACCATGGAGCAGTGCCTGACTATTCTTACAAATTACATGATCAACAGAGATTACTCAGAGTCAAGTCTGAGTAATTAACGGCCATAGTCTGAAAGTGAATGCTGAGAAAGGTGAATGGTGGTCAGTTTTTCCATAATTCATCATTATTGGGCATGTAAACTTCCCAACTATCTGCTCCATGCAGCTTCCCACAGGTTGTTTGTGTATCTTACATCATTCCATCTCCACTGTACAGCATAATGGCTTTTAAAATTGAATCTTGTTAGTCTTCCATGGGTCGTTATAGGTACTAATTGCAGATGGGGATGGGTGCCACTTTGTTGTCCCTCTTGCTTCTTCAATTTCTTTTTCAGCTCCCAGAATAGCAAAACCAATTTTAACATTTAGTTTTGAAAATGGAGCCATAAGTGCCAAAAATCCAATAGTACCTTTGAAGTAAGTTCTACCAAATAAAGCAAATGTATGTCCAGGTAAACATGCACATAGTCATAGTCTTCAAAGGGAAAGCCATGTCCGTCTGGCTCTATATGCAAAGGGATCTTGTCGCATCTTTGAGACTGATTGAGAGACTTAAATCTTTTGTAGACTTAAATCTGTACCCTTTGCATACACATTGCCTGTATATACTAGTATCCTCTTTTAGAGCCTGTTATATTTACTCTTGTAGCTGCTCCAGAATATTTTGTAATCATCATACCCCTCCGTTTGAAATTGTGATTGGAAATGAAGCTGCAAACTGGTTTGAACTAACTAAGATCAACAGAAATCCTGAATGCAAAGGCATGGATATTAATGCAAAAGAGAGCAAGAAGTCTCCTAAGAACATTATGAAAAATGAAAAAGAACATTATCCTTGCACTAGGTTCTGTGTTTGCGCGCGCGTGCCGTTTCTGATCTGATTTCATTTATTTTACAGTTGGCGATTTGTATTCTATACTACCTCATTTACTGCTGGAATTATATTTCTCTATGATGTAAGTTCAATAGGAAATTATAGTCACACTTTAATAAAAAAACCTTCAACCAAAATGTAACCTACTTTCTCAAGACTTGCCACGAGTTCTATGTTTGGATTTGGGTCAAATCATGCTTCCATGCAAGGCAAATGTTTGGGAAATTTGAAGAGAAAGCTTAGACCAGGGCTTCTCAAACTTTTTCAGCCACTGAGCCCTTTTTGAGGCACCTTCCTGCCTTGTTGGCATGTGTCCGCACTGCTACAATGCAAGGGAAGTGGCAGCATTTGGGTTTTTCCTGTGTTTTTTTTAACCAGGCTTGCAGCTGTATTAAGCAGCTTTCCCCAAGTTCATCCAGACGTGCCCATGTACATTTTGCGGCTAATCCGACCCTACACCAACCTAAATGTTCCATGTAAACGGGGCCTCGGTGACCATCAGTCGCCATCCAAATCAAATCCTCTCCACATTTTTTTCAGTGTTCTGCTGCTAAGAGATACAGGAGATACAGGAGATACAGTTAAAGAAATACAGGAGATAAGTGATAATATGTCAGAAGTGACTTTCCAAAATCTTTCCCCACAAACACCACTAGAGAGGGATAGTGAGATTTCTTGCCTGGCATTGCACATTAGCGAATTCGGTGAACAAAGACCTTTTCTCTCCCTTCCTCTTGTCGTCACACCACCACCACCTATTTCTTTCCATGGCCAAGTTGGAGACACACTCCCTAGCCTTTTTCTGGCTTGTTTTTTGATATTGAGATCTCCAGATAAGCGTTCAGTTAGCCTTACTTCCAGCTAAATGGGAATGGGGTTGCAAATTGACCTTGCCAGCTCATAATTGCACAACCATTGAAAACAAATGCTGCCTGTTTATCCATCTTTATGGTGTTTGGAATGATTTGTATATTACGGTCCACACACTCTTCAAAGGATCTTGTTACTATCCATATAGGGCTGAGCTGAGGGCAATATAAGGCTACTGATTTAATGGTAGAAAGGTGCACACATTGATGTGCACACTGTGTTCCAATGGCCTCATAATGTGGGCAGTAATAATTATGATTTTCTGTCTAATATTCTGTGTTCCTTCCAGAAACCCTGGTTCCATGATATCTGGCTGGTGTGGCTGAACTATCCATTTCATGTGAGTGATGTCCATTCTTGATTCTGTCCTCTTTCTGAAGAAATATCCATGTCAGATCCTTTGTCTGGCTGTGGATGTTGGATTTGGTTTCAGATGCCTTTTGGAAAATATGTTTTGTAGACAACCAGTAACAGAAGCACTGGACACTCCAGAAGGGTCATTCCTTTTCAGAATCCACGACTGAGCGGGTCTTCCAACCCTCATGTGGTGAAACCTTAGTCCAGATTGAAACCAATACACCACGCGGCCTGCTTTGCACAAAAAGCATTCACGAGCATCTTCTTTTTTCCTATTTGCAGTCAGTTCTGCCATCCCAGTATTGGTACTACATGCTTGAGATGAGTTTTTACTGGTCGTTGCTGTTTACTCTTGGAATCGACACCAAAAGGAAGGCAAGTCATGACAAGGATTTGTATTTTTATTTTCCTCCAATATTGCGCAACTTTTACTACCTTTTGTTGGGGAGATGGAAATGTTTCCGCTCTCGCCTTCCACGGGAAATTTATTCCTCAAGAATCCAAAAAGGATGTTACAAAGGTAGGGTTGCCTATGTTTCATTTTGGTACTGTATAGCATTACATAATGTAAAGCATCCAACATATTTATTCATTCATTTATTTACAGTATTTATATTCCGCTCTTCTCACCCCAAACGGGACTCAGGGCGGATTATAATGCACATATATATGGCAAACATATATATACAACATATAGACAGACACAGAGGCAATTTAACATTTTCCAGCTTCTGGCTTCATGAGGGTATGCTCAGTTCCGGCCACAAGGGGAGCTGCTGCTTCATCGTCCACTTGTGACACCGAGTCCTTGATGGTAGTACTTCCTCATTCCTTTCCGCACACTACTGGCAGTTTTTATGGAGTCGTAAATTAGTTAAATTAGCCTCCCCGCATAAAGCGGTACCTAAAATTTTCTACTCAACAGATGCAACTGTTTTTCGAGCTGCTTAGGTGTGTAGTAAGCTAAGCTATTAACGGTCAGGAGCTCAATCCGACCTAGGCTTCGATCCCATGACCTCTCGGTCAGTAGTGATTTATTGCAGCTGGGTACTAACCAGCTGTGCCACAACCTTTTAAGAATAATGTTTTGCATGGTGGCACAGTGTGTTAAAGTGCTGAGCTGCTGAACTTGTGAACCAAAAAGTCCCAGGTTCAAATCCCAAGAGCAGAATAAGCGCCCGCTGTTAGCCCCAGCTCCTGCCAACCTAGCAGTTCGAAAACATGCAAATGTGTAGTAGGTAACGGCGCTCCATGCAGTCATGCCGGCCACATGACCTTGGAGATGTCTACGGACAACGCCGGCTCTTCAGCTTAGAAATGGAGATGAGAGCACCAACCCCCAGAGTTGGTCACGACTGGACTTAACGTCAGGGGAAACCTTTACCTTTACTATATCTATATGATTTTATTTGTATCAGTTTCCATTTCTAGAAGATGCCTTGATTCCCAGCTTGATCTAATGACAGGATTGGCTTTGCTTCTAGTAAAAAAAAAGTCTGTTGTAGTTTACTCAAAATCAAGATAGTTTTTTAAAATTCAATTAGCTTCAACATTACCTACTAAGAAGGCTGGGTTAACGTGTCTTTCTCCACTCCCTTCAGTCTTGACAATATACGGGATTGATTGACTGTAATTTTAGTCTGCCTGATAAGACAAAGTTTTCTGGGATGATTGCATGAAGTAAGCGTTTTGGCTTAGACTTTTAGCAAGAGCTGGGCCCACAATCATGTTGCAGAAGATGCTCAGCAAATATCTGGAAGGCATCCAGTCTTTGAGGGTAATCTGTGAGATCAGTCAGATTCGAGCCGCCATCACAGCATCTAGATAGCACTGTGGCACAGAAACCTGGCACTGGGACAAAGCAAATGTTCAATTTCTTCCTACCGGTTGCATTTTGGAAAGCTATTTAATAATGTATGGAAATGTGCAAGTTGCTAGTGGTGAGATACTCCTCCCTAGCCCAGACTGAACAACTAGCTTGAACTGCATCATTTGCCAAATTGCGTCTTATACCTTTATGGCAACAGACATATCACTTTCCTCCTGCAAATTTCAGCTGGTGGATAAGAGTAAATATAGGGCCGGGCTGTGGCGCAGCTGGCTAGTAACCAGCTGCAATAAATCACTACTGACTGAGAGGTTATGTGATGAACCATGGGCCTTGTAGTCCTGCTCAGGACATTGTAATCCCTGATGAAGATGAAAACTTGGGTTTTTTACCTTCCCAGTCTGAACTGGATTCCTCTCAGCCAGATCCTTCCCAGGCAGATCTGGAAACCTTGCACCTGCAAGAAAGTTGTGCCCCAGAAGTATGTCAAACAACCCCAGAGCCTACTTCTCCCGTGTTCTTGCGCCGGGAGTTTTGTAAACAACAGAGAAGTTTGGATTCAGCTTCGCGCAGGAGTGCGAGGATAGCAGCTAAGAATGTTGCCAATTAACATTGGTTCTCGTGAGAATCTTTAAGGAGTTTAACATCTGGTCTCAGAGTTTAGCTTTCGTTTCTGATTCCCAGAGAACCGCTTTGGTGAGAAAGTTGGACTCTATATAGGTGTTTTGCCCGCGTAGCAACTTCGCGGAGTCAATTCGTCAGCCTACGGAGCGAGTTGTGTCTGGACAGCGCGCTCCGATTCAAGCCTCGCTTCAGCTCAAGCCTTGCCTTGCTATCCAGCCTTCGCCTTGCTTCCCAGCCTTTGTTTACCTACGGACTTTGCCTTGTTTCCCAGGACTAATCCTTGCCTTGATTCACGGATTTTACCAAGTTATTCCACGGACCTTGTTCTTGTTCTTAGTTACCTTGTTCCACGTTCAAGCCTTGTTTCAAGTATCAAGTTATTTCCTAGCCACGCTCAAGTTTTATGGACTAAGGACCTTGTCATCTCCCCTCACTTTGCTTGGCAAAGTGAGTGTTTCGGTTATTGGATTACAACTTTGGACCTTAATATTTCTTATTGGACATTGCTTTTTTGGACTAATTCTGACCTTTCCTGAAGGGTCTAATTCTGGACTATTTTCTATACTTGTTTTTATTAACTTTATATATTCCTTCAATAAAGATATTAGTTAGATTCTGGCCTCTGTGAATGGTTATTGGTGCCTCTGCCGCCTGGGTCGTGACAGTTTGACTCCGCCACCCATAAGCACCAACTAACCGAGGCCAGGATGTCTACCGGAGCCGCGCCGGCTGGACAGCCGCTCAGCTACACCATCAGCAAGGACGAAGTGGACCGCATCCGTGACAGACTCAACGCGCAGGATGGAGAAATAAAAGGGTTGAGGGAGCGCGGAGTTCGCCTCCCGGCCATGGCGTTGCCTACCAAGTTTTCTGGAGAAGCTGCTAAGGTTCATGTTTTCCGCCGCCAATGTCAAGCTTATCTAGAGGCCCGTGATGCCGAGTTTCCCCAAGAAGACATCAAGGTGGCGTGGGTCTACAGTCTTCTAGACGGACCAGCGGCTAGCTGGGCGACGGCCCTGTTTGATCAAGCCTCCCCCCACCTAAGTTCAGCACAACGCTTCTTGGATCACCTTAAGGAGACCTGGGGAATCGAGGACAATTTGGAGGCAGCCGGTCACAAACTCCGGCGCCTCCTTCAAGGAGACAGACCCATGTCTCAGTACATAGCCGAGTTCCGCGTGCTGGCCCACAACACCGGCTGGAACGATGTAGCCCTCAGAGGACAATTTCGGGAGGGTCTCAACATTGAAATGCTGGAAGAAATCTCCAAGGTGGATCCTCCCCAGACCCTCGAGGCACTCATTGATCAATGTTTACGGGCTGAAGTCATGATTGCCAACAGGAAACAATGGGTTCGAGGCCAGGGCGGTAGAGCCGGGGCAAAACCCCCCGCTCCCGCCAGTGTTCAGCCACGTCCGGTGTGGAGACCCCCGCCGCCAACCCCATACCCCAGAGGAGGCGAGGAGGTGCCGATGCAGTTGGGCAATGTGCGTCCCAGACTAGATGCCGCCGAGAAGGCCCGTCGTCAACGCTTGAACCTCTGCTGGTACTGCGGGAACGGGGGCCACTTCGCCAGAGAGTGCCCAGCCAAAGGGAAGCCTGCCGCCCGTCTTGCGGCGGCGTCCTCCACGGAGTCGAAGGCGTCTGAGCCGACTGGCACACAGCCGGCGGGGGAAGCCAACGACCGGGTGTAGAGAGGCTCGCCAACCCGGTCAAAAAATCCATCCAAGAGCCGCCAACCGGGGTCCTGTTCCTTCTCGTGGTCACATTATGGTCAGCAAAAAGGGGACCCGTCATGATCCACGCCATGATAGACTCTGGAGCTACCAACAATTTCATCGATAGAGAGTATGCCGACTCTCTGGGATTACAATATCATGATTTCAAGAATGCCCGTGTGGTGCAAGCCATAGACGGCCGTCCCCTCAAGACGGGCCCCGTAAGCCAGTGGTCGGAACCCACCAGGATGTGGATAAGGGAACATATGGAAGAGATTTCCTTCTTTGTTACCGAGGTTCCCCATTTCCCTGTGATTTTGGGAATTCCATGGCTGACACTCCACGACCCTAACATCTCCTGGTCCAACAGAGAACTGCAGTTTGCTTCACCGTACTGCCAAAACCATTGCCTCGTAGCCAAGGTATGCCATGCCACAGACTCCGAGCCCATCATCACCTTGCCAAAGAAGTACTCCGAGTATTGGGATGTATTCAATGAGAAAGAAGCCGAAAAATTACCCCCACATAGACCTTATGACTGTGCCATTGACTTGGTGGAGGGGGCCCCGATCCCGCGAGGGCATCTCTACTCCCTGACTGAACCAGAGCAAGAAGCTCTCAGGGAATTCTTAGAGACAAACCTTCGCAAGGGGTTCATCAGACCCTCTCAATCCCCAGCCGCCTCCCCAGTGATGTTTGTGAAGAAGAAGTCAGGGGAATTACGCTTGGTGGTGGACTACAGAGCATTGAACAATATCACCAAGCGGAACAGCTATCCCCTGCCCTTAATCTCGGATCTACTGGACCGACTTCGAGGAGCCAAGGTCTACACCAAGCTGGATCTTCGGGGGGCTTATAATCTAGTTCGCATCAGAGAAGGGGACGAGTGGAAGACCGCCTTCCAGACTAAATTCGGATTATTCGAGTCCCGAGTTATGAATTTCGGTTTATGCGGAGCTCCCGCAACGTTCCAGCATTTTGTCAACGATATTTTTCAGGACTATCTAGACAGATTCTTGATAATCTACCTGGACGATTTTTTGGTGTTTTCCAGATCACAATCAGAACATGAGAACCACGTCAAAATGGTGTTGCAACGACTGCGGGATCATGGACTTTATGCCAAGCTAGAAAAATGCGCTTTTGATCTACAAGAGGTAGATTTCCTTGGCTACCGCATCTCGCCTCTAGGGCTTTCCATGGATCCAGCCAAAGTTTCAGCAGTATTGGAATGGCGGGCGCCAACTAACAAGAAAGAGGTGCAGCGTTTCTTGGGGTTCGCGAACTACTACCGCAAGTTCATTCCAGACTTTGCCCGCTGGTCCGACCCCATCACTAGCTGCATCCGTGGAAAGCAGCCTTTCCGCTGGACTGATCAAGCAGAGAAAGGGTTCCAGCAACTGAAGAAACTATTCACCTCCCAGCCAATTCTACAGCACCCAAATCCTGGAACCCCTTTTGTGGTGCAAGCGGACGCCTCTGATGTGGCAATTGGGGCTGTACTCTTACAACCGGTGGGAGATCACCTCCACCCCTGTGCCTTTTATTCTCGTCAACTAACCACACCAGAGAGGAATTACACCATTTGGGAAAAAGAACTACTGGCCATAAAGGCAGCCTTTGAAACTTGGAGACATTGGCTAGAAGGGGCCAAATTCCCCATTGAAGTCCACACTGATCATCGTAATCTAGAACATCTAAGAACTGCCCGCAAACTAAATCAGAGGCAGCAACGTTGGGCTTTATTCTTTGAACGTTTCAACTTCCAGATCCATTATGTGACCCCAGCTCAAACCAAGCAAGCAGACGCCCTGTCACGTAAACCGGAATACGCTGCAGGACGCAAGGAGACCTTTGAATCCCAACTGCTACAACCTGAGAACTTTGCCACGCTCACAGTGGGGAACACCAAATCCAGTCCCATTGGTTCAACTTCCCCTACTCCAGGACCCATCTGTGCTCAAGAAATCAGGGCTAGTCAGCAAGCAGATGCCTGGGCGCAGGACCAACTTCGCCAAGGTCTGCATTTTCCCTTTTCGCTTAAAGATGGGCTGCTCTGCTATAGAAATCATGTTTATATCCCACCCGGACCGGGCAGGGAAAAAGCGCTTCGTCTGTGTCATGACTGCAAACCAGCAGGACACTTCGGACTATTTAAAACCATGCATTTGATCCTAAGAGATTTTTGGTGGCCCAAGATCCGCAAGGATGTGGAAAAATATGTCAACACCTGCCCAGTATGCCAGCGCTCCAAGATACGAAGGGAGAAGCCCTCAGGGCTTTTGCACCCCCTTCCTACCCCATCTCGCCCATGGGAAATAATTTCCGCGGATTTCATCACTGACCTACCACCTTCCTGTGGATTCACCACGATCTTAGTGGTGGTGGACCTATTCACCAAGTTAGCCCATTTCATTCCCTGCGAAGGCCTCCCCACGGCCAAAGAAACTGCGGATCTATTTCTTCAGCATGTTTTCAGACTACATGGATTGCCCAAGAGTTTAGTCACAGACCGTGGATCTCAATTCACCTCTCGTTTTTGGAAGGCACTACAAAAACTACTGGGCATAGACTCTCGCTTATCCTCAGCTCATCATCCCCAAACAGATGGGCAAACGGAGCGCACCAATGCCACTTTGGAGCAGTATCTTCGCTGTTATGTAAACTACCAACAGGACAATTGGGCTTCTCTGTTACCACTGTCTGAGTTTGCCTACAATAATGGAGTTCAAGCTTCTACAAAAGAAACACCGTTCTTTGCAAACTACGGTTTCCATCCACGTTTCTTTCCCCCTGTCATTGAAACTTCAGAAGTTCCCGCAGCAGAGGATTGGCTGCAGGAACTCACAGCGGTGCAACAACTTTTGCTCCAGCAACTGGACCAAGCCAAGGAGGACTATAAACGCCACGCTGACAAACACCGCCAGCCGGGCCCCGAAATCAAGGTAGGAGATCGGGTTTTTCTGTCCACTCGCTTTCTGCCCTCCCACCGCCCATGCCGGAAGTTAGATGCCCGCTTCATTGGCCCCTATCCAGTGGTGGCGCAATTAAACCCCGTGACTTTCAAACTCCAACTTCCGCGTTCAATGCGCATTCACCCAGTGTTTCACCGTTCCCTGCTCCTTCCGGCGGATGGTGTGCGTCCTGATACAGACCAACCGGCCCCCCCTCCTGTTTTGATGAATGGGGAGGAGGAGTTCGAGGTTGAGGACATTTTGGATTCTCGCTTTCATCGCCGCCGCCTACAATATCTCATTGACTGGGTGGGTTTTGGGCCTGAGGAACGCTCTTGGGAAGACGCCTCCACAGTCCATGCTCCTGATCTAACCCGTCGCTTCCATCTGACCTATCCCACCAAACCGCGACCTCGCGCCTCGGGGAGAGGACCCCAGTTTGGGAGGGGCCCTGAGGAGGGGGATAGTGTGATGAACCATGGGCCTTGTAGTCCTGCTCAGGACATTGTAATCCCTGATGAAGATGAAAACTTGGGTTTTTTACCTTCCCAGTCTGAACTGGATTCCTCTCAGCCAGATCCTTCCCAGGCAGATCTGGAAACCTTGCACCTGCAAGAAAGTTGTGCCCCAGAAGTATGTCAAACAACCCCAGAGCCTACTTCTCCCGTGTTCTTGCGCCGGGAGTTTTGTAAACAACAGAGAAGTTTGGATTCAGCTTCGCGCAGGAGTGCGAGGATAGCAGCTAAGAATGTTGCCAATTAACATTGGTTCTCGTGAGAATCTTTAAGGAGTTTAACATCTGGTCTCAGAGTTTAGCTTTCGTTTCTGATTCCCAGAGAACCGCTTTGGTGAGAAAGTTGGACTCTATATAGGTGTTTTGCCCGCGTAGCAACTTCGCGGAGTCAATTCGTCAGCCTACGGAGCGAGTTGTGTCTGGACAGCGCGCTCCGATTCAAGCCTCGCTTCAGCTCAAGCCTTGCCTTGCTATCCAGCCTTCGCCTTGCTTCCCAGCCTTTGTTTACCTACGGACTTTGCCTTGTTTCCCAGGACTAATCCTTGCCTTGATTCACGGATTTTACCAAGTTATTCCACGGACCTTGTTCTTGTTCTTAGTTACCTTGTTCCACGTTCAAGCCTTGTTTCAAGTATCAAGTTATTTCCTAGCCACGCTCAAGTTTTATGGACTAAGGACCTTGTCATCTCCCCTCACTTTGCTTGGCAAAGTGAGTGTTTCGGTTATTGGATTACAACTTTGGACCTTAATATTTCTTATTGGACATTGCTTTTTTGGACTAATTCTGACCTTTCCTGAAGGGTCTAATTCTGGACTATTTTCTATACTTGTTTTTATTAACTTTATATATTCCTTCAATAAAGATATTAGTTAGATTCTGGCCTCTGTGAATGGTTATTGGTGCCTCTGCCGCCTGGGTCGTGACAGGTTATGAGTTCGAAGCTCGGGTCGGGTTAAGCCCCCGACCATTAAATAGCCCGGCTTGCTGTTGACCTATGCAGCCCCGAAAGACAGTTGCATCTGTCAAGTAGGGAAATTTAGGTACGCTTTATGCAGGAGGCTAATTTAACTAATTTACAACATCATAAAACTGCCAGCAAAACACGAGGAAAGGAATAAGGAAGTACAGTCACTAGTGGATGGTGAAGCAACAGCTCCCCCTGTGGCTGGAATCGTGAAGCTGGAAAAAAATGTTAAATGCCTCTGTGTTTGTCTATACTGTATGTTGTTTGTCTGTTGGCATTGAATGTTTGCCATATATGTGTTCATTGTAATCCGCGCTGAGTCTCCTTTGGGGTGAGAAGGGCGGAATA
The DNA here is from genome assembly GCF_035594765.1 of Anolis carolinensis. Classification (NCBI taxonomy): domain Eukaryota; kingdom Metazoa; phylum Chordata; class Lepidosauria; order Squamata; family Anolidae; genus Anolis; species Anolis carolinensis. Next base: position 12,651,202 of record NW_026943822.1, on the reverse strand, counting down.
TAAATACTGTAAATAAATAAATAAATAAATAAATACATATAGTGTGAACACTGTACCTGTGGGGGAAGATGAGCAAACCCTCTTGAAATGAAGGAACTGGCCTAAGAATACCATTTGAACCATTCTGGGGGACTTAGAAAATGCCTAAAGAGAACGTATTTTGTCAGAAGTAGATGACCGAATCCATAGATCATGTGGATACATGAGCAATACTTTATTCTTGAAATGGAGTCCTGTGCAAAATCTGTGTGCAATCTCTTGCTCCAATGAACTGTCACCTTGTGTATGTTATAGACGACTAGAGAAGGCAGTGATGACCTCTAAGACCTTGCTGGTCTGTTTTTCATTCATGGAAACAGGTTCCTGTATTTATGTTGCTGCAGTGCAGGTTCAACACTAGAGGACAGCCTTTGTTTATACAGCTGGTTAGCTTCGGGGCTTCCACCTGCTATGGCTTTCCTGAGACCAGATGTGTGTTTCCTTGTCATTCTACTTGTTGCCAGAAGAAAGGCTGATTCCTTGATTTCTCCATAGGACTTTAAAGCCCACGTGGTCCACCACTTTGCAGCCCTGGGTCTGATGTTCTGCTCCTGGAGCGCCAATTACATCCGACTTGGAACGCTGGTGATGATTGTCCACGACTTCGCCGATATTTGGCTGGAGGTGAACGTTGCTAGGATTTAGTGCCTGGCTTCCTTGACAGAGCTTGGCTTGTGGTTTATTTTGATATTCTCATATCTAGAGAGGCTCAGTATTCACACCCTCTCACCAGAACCCTAGTTAGCCCTTTCATAGAGAGCTTCATTTTGCAGGAGATGAGAACCATTCAGTGGGTTGGAAGGAATGAAATCCTTATAGAAAAGAAAGGCCTGTTTGGGTCTATTTCTCCAGATACAGCAGAAGTGGAGGATTCATATTGCTTGTGCACTTAAAACCACAATTCCGTTTACATAAGATTGGGGCATAGGCTTCAACATTACTATTATTATTATTTTATTATGGCACAGCAAACAAGATAGACATGCTGGATTTCATATCACCAAATCACAAGTCGAACACTTCCCAAGTGTCTAGGATTGTGTGATATATTTTCGGATGATGCGTGCAGATCCCAGTAGGGTGGCCTTTTGCAGTTGGCAGATCGTAATTTTGTCAATGTCTATTGTTTCCAAATGCCGGCTGAGATCTTTTGGCATGGCACCCAATGTGCCGATCACCACCGGGACCACCTGCACTGGTTTCTGCCAGTCTTTGAAGTTCGATCTTGAGGTCCTGATAACGGCTGAGTTTTTCCTGTTGTTTTTTGTCAATGCGACTGTCACCTGGGATGGCAACATCAATGATCCAAACCTTTTTCTTTTCCACAACTGTGATGTCTGGTGTGTTGTGTTCCTGAACTTTGTCAGTCTGGATTCGGAAGTCCCATAGTATCTTTGCGTGCTCATTTTCCATAACCTTTGTAGGTTTGTGATCCCACCAGTTCTTTACTGCTGGGAGGTGGGCCACGTAGTTGTGCCTCTGTTTGTAGTCTGTCTGTGCAATTTTCTTACAGCAGCTGAGGATATGATCAATGGTTTCGTCGGTTTCCTTCCTTCCTTATTATTATTATTATTATTATTATTTTTAAAGGACATTTAAATACCACAGATACATATATTAAAATGTACCTCTGTAAAAGCGACACACCAAAATGTATCTCTATAAATACGTATTAAAATACACAAAATAGAGATTAAACAAAGGACACTCATTTAAAATTCAAGACCTTTATTTATTTATTAGCGCCCTTCTCACACCAAAGGGGACTCAGGGCAGCTTACAAGTCATATGTATATACAATATATTATATTATTTGTATAGCACAATATAAGCATTATATATTACTATATTGTACTATAACACTATATTGTAAGATTATTAATAATATTACATGTAATATAAATCTACCATTATAATAGTGTATTATTATTATATTGTATTATATTACAATATTATTAATATTATATGCATATACAATATATTACATTATTAGTATAGCATAATATGATTATTATATATTAGGAGTGTGACAGGCAACAATGTGCAAACAGCTCCTGCTTACTGTGGCAATTTAAGGGAAAAGGCAGCCTATCCCAAAACTAAAGTGGTTCTCGAACTCATTCAGAACATTATTTCACGGAATCAGTATGGAACATATATGTAAATGTGGTATCGAATTCAGTAGGTCTATTTTGGGAACAATGACCTTCAAGAGGGGATCTCCCAATTTTTGGTCCTCCAGCTATTTTGGAGTTCAGCGCCCAGAACGAGTTTCCAGCATGGCCAGTGAGGCTGGATTCTTGGAGCTGAAGCCCAAGACAGATGAAGAACCAAAAGTTGAGAGACACTATTCTAAATATTCAAGGAAACCCTAATGTATTTGCTTGACATCTCAGGCTGCTAAGATGTTCAACTACGCTCGCTGGGAGAATACCTGCAGTGTCCTTTTTGTCATCTTCTCCATTGCATTCTTCATCACACGACTCATTCTCTTTCCTTTTTGGTGAGTTGAATTTTTTATGCATTGTATTTGCTTTAATCTCCCTTCCACATTCAGTTCATGTGCCTGCTTTTAATGGTAGCTCCTTTGTGTTGATTATTTTGTTTAAAGGTGACTTCCCTCGATTTTGTGATATCTGTTTTGCACCATTGTTTTTAACAACCACAAAAGGTTTACATTGAGTAATACAGCAGGGATCTTCTAAATTCATCACAATGTGTTGTGTATTTCAGGATCCTACGGGCTACACTATATTATCCTGCACTTTATACAGACACACTTGTCCCAGCCTACTTCTTCTTCAACGTACAGCTGTTGATTCTACAAGGTCTACATATCTACTGGGCATACTTAGTTTTCAACATTCTGAAGAAATTCATTTTTGTAAAGGTAAAGAAACCCAAGGGTTTGATGAAATTTTATAGAAATATTTTTGATGGTCCTCATTTACAACCATTCTATCTATCTATCTATCTATCTATCTATCTATCTATCTATCTATCTATCTATCTATCTATCTGATGATCCTCAATTACAGTCATCCTATCTATCTATCAGTCTATCTGATGATCTTCAGTTACAATCTATCTATCTATCTATCTATCTGTCATTTGACGATCCTCAATTACTATCATCCTATCTATCTGTCTATCTATCTCTCTGATGATCCTCAATTACAGTCATCCTATCTATCTACCAGTCTATCTGATGATCTTCAGTTACAATCTATCTATCTATCTATCTATCATTTGATGATCCTCAGTTACTATCATCCTATCTATCTATCTGATGATCCTCAATTACAGTCACTATCTATCTATCAGTCTATCAGATGATCTTCAGTTACTATCTATCTATCTATCATTTGATGATCCTCAGTTACTATCATCCTATCTATCTATCTATCTGATGATCCTCAATTACAGTCATCCTATCTATCAGTCTATCTGATGCTCTTCAGTTACAATCTATCTATCTATCTATCTATCTATCTATCTATCTATCTGTCATTTGATGATCCTCAGTTACTATCATCCTATCTATCTATCTATCTATCTATCTGATGATCCTCAATTGCAGTCATCCTATCTATCAGTCTATCTGATGCTCTTCAGTTACAACCTATCTATCTATCTATCTATCTATCTATCTATCTATCTGTCATTTGATGATCCTCAGTTACTATCATCCTATCTATCTATCTATCTATCTATCTATCTATCTATCTGATGATCCTCAATTACAGTCATCCTATCTATCTATCAGTCTATCTGAAGCTCTTCAGTTACAATCTATCTATCTATCTATCTATCTATCTGTCTGTCATTTGATGATCCTCAGTTACTATCATCCTATCTATCTATCTATCTATCTATCTATCTGATGATCCTCAATTACAGTCATCCTATCTATCTATCAGTCTATCTGATGATCTTCAGTTACAATCTATCTATCTATCGTTTGATGATCCTCAGTTACTATCATCCTATTTATCTATCTATCTGATGATCCTCAATTACAATAATCTAATCTATCTATCTCAGTGGTTCCCACTCTTTTTTTGACCAAGGACTATTTGACCAGGGACCATTTTGATCAGGAACCACTCTCCACATTAGTACCTAAAGGGTTACCAATCAGTTTTTGGTCAACTTTAAATTTGGTTTGGTTATTTGGGGTGCTGATTCAGAAAATTGCATTGGATAAACCACATCAGCTCTAGTTTCTGATATAGAACTCATGCCATCCAGTAGATGCCATCTGTTTGCCCAGAGAAAACCATATTTAATAATCTAGAGCTGATGTGGTCTATCCAATGTGATTTTCTGAATCAGCCCCCCAAATAACCCCTAAAAACAAAGACACCAAGGCAACCCCGCTTCCAGGTGCTACATGGAAAGGCTCTGCTCAGGTGGAGGGAGGAGGAGGAGAAGCAGCAGTCAGGAGGCTTGTTGTCACATCTTTCGTGGGTAGTCAACCTCTCCCCTACTGACATCCTTGTTGCCTTGGCACTATAAGAGGGTTTGTTGAGACCAGTCCCTTTTGTTGCAACGGTGTTGTAACAATGAGGCCGCGGACCATATTTTAGTTCTTTGGGACCACTAGTGGTCCACGGACTACAGGTTGGGAACCACTGATCTATCTGATGATTCTTAATTACAATCATCCTATCTGTCTGTCTGTCTATTTATCTATCTATCTAATGATCCTCAATTACAGTCATCTTATCTGTCTGTCTATCTATCTATCTATCAGTCATCTATCTGATGATCCTCAATTACAATCCTTTCAACTACCTATCTAACTAATCATCCACCTATCTGCCTGACTGTCTGTCTATCTGATGATCCTCAATTGCAACCATCTCAACTATCTGTCTAGCTATTCATCCACCCATTATGTTTGACCACACAGTATTCTTATAAAGGAAGCAAATGATGTGTAACCTTCCTGAGAAGTGCGAATGTAGGCAATAGAAGAAATAACAGTGAGAAGAAAGGAGTGGAAAAGAAAGAAAGGGGAGACACATTGCTAAGGAGGGCTGAATACTGCAGCAATTGCAGGTATCAGCATTGCTTTATGGGGGAACAATCCAGCCAGCAATAACTTACTGCGATCAAGTTATATCTTTGGAAAATTTCAAGTTTTCCAGAATTTGTCTTGAATATTAAAGAGTAACAAAGATGGGAGTAAGGAGGATAATGAGGTAGAGATGCTTTTTCAATAGCAGTTGCACTGAAATGAACAAGAATTTGGAAAAGGGAACATTTCTGGATTCCAGATTCCTGAATCCCACAGCTAGAATGGTCATTCAACAATAATGTTGTTGTTGTTGTTGTTGTTGTTGTTGTTACCCGAAATGAACAATGACTCTGAAAAGGCTTCATTTCTGGACTCCATGTCCCTGGATCCCACAACTAGCATGGCCATGGTCATTCAACAATAATGATGATGACATTGTTATTATTATTGTTATTATCTAAGCTGAAATGAACAAGAACTTGGAAAAAGGGGACATTTCTGGACTTCAGATCTCTCAATCTCACAACTAGCATGACCATGGACAATCAATAATAATGATCATGATGATGATAGTGTTATTGTTATTATTATGCAATTACCGAGCTCTCCTTGCAGCTCTCCTTGTTGCAAATTCTATAAGTGCCAAAGACTTAACTTTTCCAAGAATGGAGGAAATGTAATGTTGAGGAATTAGTTTGGGTGCAAAATTATACCCATTCCAGGTAGAGCAGGTTGAGGTGGACAAGCTATTGTGGTTTTCTCCTAGATTGGATCAACACTGAGAACTTATTCCTGGATATAGCCAATCTAGGACAGTGATGGCCAACCTATGACACGCGTGTCAGTACTGACATGCCTAGCCATTTTTGCTGGCACGCTGCTGCATGCAGACTGATTGGATGACTATGTCTTTTGTGGCCAAATTTGGTGTGATTTGGTCCAGTGGTTTTGTTGTTTACTCCATGGGAATTATGCACTATATATATATATATATATTCTATTATTGTAGTATATTATCATATTATTACTATTATATTATTCATTATTCATGACTACATTGAAATTAGAATAGAGAGAAATCAGTGTGGAAACTGCAAGAGGTAGCATAGATTGTTGTACATGGAAATAGTGGTAAGAAATAGTTTTTGGTTTATTAAATAGTTATATATTACTGTTATACATTTTCGTTATTTAAACTATACATATTGGGAAATTATGTTTTTTTTCTCGAAGTGGCACACCACCCAAGTCATGCTAGGTTTTTTGGGGAATTTTGACACACCAAGCGCAAAAGGTTGCCCATCATTGATCTAGGAGAATAGCAAATGCCATATTGGCCCCAGGGTGGTTTAGATTTGCCATCCCTTTGTGCTGAATGGTCAGCGTAGATTTGTCCCTGGATAAGCACATGCAAAAAAGCCAAACTAAATGGCTCCTTTGCCGACTGAGATGACTTCGGCCGATATGCACTCTATATCTGTTTTCCATCCTGGCAGCAAACCTGGCAGCAGAAAGAGCCTGCACCTTCAAACCTGTCAAACTAATTTCAGAAAGAACCTGTTTGACAGGCCGAGTCCTGGGGCAGAGACTGTTTGGAGAAGAAGTCATATTAGCAAGACTTTTTGTCTGCTAACGTAGAATTGTTAAGGTAATTCATTCAGATTCAGGCAGCACGTAATGTTAATATATTGCAAACATGAAAACTGTCATTTGCAACTTATTAATTGCTGGAGGAATGCAGTCAATTCTAAACTGTAACCTTAGGGCAGAACTATTTGTGCAAAGGAGGCGCACAGTTATTTCTAACAGCATGCCATCTATGCAAAAGTGGTTCCTGCTCTTCTTTGCTTTCTGTGATGGTGAGGAAATTCATAGCAAGAAGGCAGGAAATATTATTATTATATAAACTATATTATTATATTGTACAAGTTGAACAAACTTTTATCCCGAATTCCAAATTCCAAAATTGCCCCCATTGGATGACTGAGATAGTGACATCTTTGCTCTCTGATGATTTATTCTACACAATATTGAAAAATATTGTTAAAAAATACCTTCACACTCTTTGTATAAGGTGGATATGAAACATAAATGATTTTCCTGTGAAGACTTGGGTCTCATCTCCAAAATAGCCGATTAAGTAGGTATACATCTACCTTGGGGAAATAGGTTGGGATATAAATAAAGTTTTATATTATTAGTATTATTAGTATTAGTATTATTACATTCAAATATCTGAAACAATCGAAAATCCAAGCTACTTCTGGTACCAAGGATTTCTGATAAGGGATACACATGTTATACTCAAAAGTGTAACAATAACCATAGTAATTAATCACTATTATTAAGTCTTAAATGGTTTAATAATCTATTATTATTATTATTATTATTTAGCCCCCCCTTGATTTTTTTTACATAAAATTGGTACAGTTTGGACAAACTTAATGCATTATTGTGAGTATAATTTAAGTGTTAAATAGTTCAATATGTCTAAATATTAACAGTTTTGGTATTATTGAACAATAATTAATCATTAAATCCCCATTATTCTTCACATATTTTTCTTAACCATTTCAAAAGAACTTTTTGCAAAAGTCTAGCTGACAGGTAGAATTTTCGAGGTGGAACATTTAACTAATGATTTTGAATTTATTTTCTTGAAGGGGATTTTTTTCCCCAAGCTTGTAATGCATTTTCAGGTTAAATCAGGCAGATGAAATGCAGATTTTGCATCCCATTTCCCTTCTTTTTGGGTTTTGGCTGCCATCTTGCTGTCCGTGGATTTCTGTTGCTAAGAAACACATTTTGTTTCCCTAATACGACTCAGTTGTGGAGTTAGAGTACCCTCTTGGTTCAGATTTCCAGCACCATGGCAACATATATAGAACTGTAATGCCTAAACATTGGGTGGATATTTTAGGGGAAAGGTCTTAAACACATGGAGAAGGAAGAATGTGAGAGGATGCACAGACTGGAAGTGTCTTGCCAAAGGGAATCCACTGAGATTTCATGATGCGTTTCCTGAGCTGAATGAAGAGCAGTGTTATACATCTGTGCTACTAAAGCCAAATGAAGGCCAAACACTTTTAGCAAACATTTCTTAAAGGATACTGCTGTTGAAAAAGGTCTGCAGATGCCTGTAGCCAGGATTCTGGACCAGACTTGCAGCGACAGGAAAAGCTGAGCTGAAAATAACACTGGCTTGTTTAGTTCCTTTTCCCTATTGAAAATGTCTAGCACTGGAGGAGAGGGTGGGGACATGACATCAGTAAACACGAAGCCGGGTTTGGGAACGTGGTCTCAAAGCTCCTTTTTGGGTCGAGTCCAGATCTCGCATGAAATTCTATCATCCCTTTCTACCACTTGGGCAGCCTTCCACACTAACTTCTTTTCTCTAACTTTTTTCAGTAAGGGGAGAGGACACTGATGGCTTACATATGTCCCAAAAGTTTTGCTTTTCTTCCATATTCTGAATATTTGAACATCTTGAAGGTGGTGAAAATTGTAAACTTCAGTACACTTTGCACAAAAATTCTACTTTGTCTGCTCTGGCCCAATTCGTCCATTTATACTTGACATCCACCCCACCCGTCAACCACAAAGGTTCCCAAAGAAGCCTAAAATTAGAGTTCTCTACCCTCAGGCTTACACACTAAATAGGACTCAACACACAGGGAGAAAGAGACCGGGGGGGGGGGGTCATCTGCTGCCTACGATGACAAGGAAAATGGGAAAGGTTGGTGAGCGCCATCCCATGCTCCCAAGCCACCTGAGCCTGAGAAGCACGGGAAAGCCATGCAAATAGTTTCGGTTGATTCTGTCTTGGAACCAACCCAACTGTTGACATTTGCTTAAAGTTGCAGTGTGTTCCAGATTCTGGGAGAGAATTTTTTTTAGAAAGGCTTACATTCTTTCCACCACAATATGGAGAAATTTGTGAGTGTGGATAAATTGATACCAAAAACAGAGAGAAATCCAATTCGAACCCATCCTTAGATGGCTGACTATGCTTAACAGCAGCATCCAGCCTTAATATTGCTTTGAACCTTCACAGTCATCTCTCAACTCCGAGAGATAAATTTGGAAAATCAGTGAAGGGTGCAAAGAACATAGCTTCTGAAATGAGTTGTGGAGCTTTCATATTGCACAGTACTAGCTCCAATAATGCTTTGTCCATGCCAATGTAGTTGTCACCTGTTTCCTAATACAGTAGAGTCTCACTTATCCAAGCTTCGCTTATCCAAGGTTCTGGATTATCCGAGCCATTTTTGTAGTCAACGTTTTCAATGATATTTTGGTGCTAAATTCGTAAATACAGTAATTACAACATAACATTCCTGCGTATTGAACTACTTTTTCTGTCAAATTTGTTATATAACATGATGTTTTGGTGCTTAATTTGTAAAATCATAACCTAATTTGATGTTTAATAGGCTTTTCTGTCAGAGTAAATCGCAGCGTAGCAGCAGTTGTATGTTGTCAATGGAGCGCAGAAACGATGAGACGTCAGAAACGATGTTAAAATATATATACAAAACTTGACTGTACAAAACAAACAGACTTGCAGACGAATACAGGCTTGGCTTTCACTCTAAGCAGACACAAACTCAGAACAGAGCAAGATCTCAACTGACTCAATCAGTAATGTACAAACACACTTGAGTCTGGATACTCCCCAGACACATCAAGGTCAACACAGCTTCTCAGTCATTAACTCTTTACAGACTATAGCATACTCAGGATGATGCAACCTGTATGCAATACATACCAGACACAAATTTCATTTAAACACTACTAATACACAAATCCCACATTAACATTTTCCTTAATCCCTCCTTATTATCCAAGATATTAAAATAAATAAATAAATAAAACTTTATTTATATACTGCCCTATCTCCTGGATGGGACTCAGGGCGGTTTCCAATCATAAAAACAACACAAACATTACAAACATAATAACACATTATTAAGCAAAGTAAAAATACAATTATAGAAATAAATAACACTTACATGACCTGATCAAGGGGACAGGAACCATAAACCCAATATATTAAAATGTATCATTTTAAGTTAGAGAAATCTTGTGCAATATATTCAGGCCCAGAAACCGGTGGTATTCCAATGTAATTACTGAAAAACCTGCTGACACCACCAGGTCATAACAAGCCCTATGAGGAGAGGCTTAAAGAACTGGGCATGTTTAGCCTGCAGAAGAGAAGGCTGAGAGGAGACATGATAGCCATGTACAAATATGTGAGGGGAAGTCATAGGGAGGAGGGAGCAAGCTTGTTTTCTGCTGCCCTGCAGACTAGGACACGGAACAATGCTTCAAACTACAGGAAAGGAGATTCCACCTGAACATCAGGAAGAACTTCCTCACTGTGAGGGCTGTTCGACAGTGGAACTCTCTCCCCCAGACTGTGGTGGAGGCTCCTTCTTTGGAGGCTTTTAAACAGAGGCTGGATGGCCATCTGTCGGGGGTGCTTTGAATGCGATTTCCTGCTTCTTGGCAGGGGGTTGGATTAGATGGCCCATGAGGTCTCTTCCAACTCTACTATTCTATGATTCTATGATTCTAGGTCTTCAGTTCCTTACGGAAATTGGATAATGTAGGGGGTTGCCTGATCTCTTTTGGCAATGCATTCCAGAGCTTATTTGCTTATCCAAGCTTCTGCCGGCCCGTTTAGCTTGGATAAGTGAGACTCTACTGTACCTCCAAATCTGTACAGGATAGTAGATCCAAAGTATGTCTAACTCATGTTTTAGACCATGTTTTGTTGAAACCCTCAGCCACTCCAGACAAGGCACTCTTGATGTTTGTGTGTTGAAATTCAAGAAGTACCTTAACTCACCCCCAGATAATATCCATCTTCTAGACAACTGGTAGCTATAGGTCAACAGAATCCAAATCTTATCTAAAGATGGATATGTTCTATATAAGTACTTGAAAGTGGTAGGCTACTAGATGTGCAGATATTTCTCCATATTGTGGTGGAAAGAATGCAGATATCAAGACCCTCTTGGAAGCAGGCAGAAGAGAAAATTTCCCCAGTGAACTTATTCTGAGATCCAGAAGGTTCACACTACAAGGAGGGCGGTGACATGCTGTGGAGGAGGCACAGAGATGCAACTATGCGACAGCCGTGGCATAGTCTGCAAAACCATTGTGTAATGAGATACTAGATAGTTACCCTCTTACTCAACATTGACAAGAGCAGTTTAGCCTGTGGTCATGCCAGCATTTGTAACAACTTGGGCCTTAATAGGTTAGTTGAGAAAGGTTGGGTGGGATGCCTCCATCTCTTGTTCAACTTAGACTCACTCCACACACCCCATGCTTTGCTGACAAAACCTCCAGAATTGAGGAACCAACATATTCTGAGTCATTAACCACAACTCATTTTGACTTTGATGCTCAGCATGTGCGGCTTCAATATCTTTATGGGGCTTCTGGCCAAGAGGTTTTGTCTTTCACTGTAATGTGGTTATGGGTTTGTAATACATTGTTGAGACATAGCAAGAATGTGTAATGCAGAACTCCCGCTGGGCCACGTAGATTGTATGCTCATTACTCTTGGTTTTGATTGTCCTATTTACCTGTACGATACGTCCCCATATCCACAAAGGATACATTACTGAACACAGCGGAAATAAGAAATGGCGGATAAATAGTGAACCATATTGCAGTGAACAATTTCAGCAGACATTACCATAGAGCAGGCTTGTACAACCCGCAACCTTCCAGGTGTTTTGGGATTCAGCTTCCAGAATTCCTGGGATGCAAGAAGCAATTGAAGTGTCCAGAGCCATTATTGGCCTCTTCTTCTTCTGCCATACAGTTTCTAGAAAAGAAGGTGCATTTGTGGAAATGCTGTGAGGTAAAATACAAAATGGTGTGATGTAGAAGTATTTCATAACTGAAGGGTTTATACTGTCCAGGATCTAAACCCTCCTCTTCTCACCATTGTGAATGAAACGTTCTTGCTCCTACATTTCTGGCATGTCATACCCGCCGACGTCTTACCTTCTAGGCAGCTTCTGTTGTTTTTGTTTTGGTTGTCAATCATTTTATAGCCAATTACCCTTTCCAGGTGCTCAGGATTCCTATCCCAGCTTGGGCTAATATAAGCAATGATAAGGTAAGTTGCATGCAATATCTGCATGCCCTCCTTGACGTGCTGTGTCTGTCTCTGAAACTTTTTTCATCATTATTATCATCTTATCATTATTATTATCATCATCATCATCTCTTCTCTCTCTCTTTTTCAAGTAGAACCTGACCAAATCAAACCAAGCCATGCTGCGAAATAGATCCTTACAAATAGAGTTCCTGATTCCTTTGGGCTAAAGTTCTTTCTAATCCTGGAATGCGTCATTGATTCCCTTGAGATCTGTCTTAATCATGTTATCCTGACAAATCATCTTCTCTTCTGAAACTCTTGTCCCAGTTGAGGGAAGCTGGCCCACTGGCCTTTCATTACCAGGAGACTTATTTATTTATTTATTATTTACAGTATTTACCGTGTTTCCCCGAAAATAAGACAGTGTCTTATATTAATTTTTGCTCCTAAAGATGCTCTAGGTCTTATTTTCAGGGGATGTCTTATTTTTCCATGAAGAATTCACATTTATTGTTGAACCAAAAAATGAACATTTATTATATACTGTACAGTAGTTGTCATCATAAACCAGCATAACCAGACAAACTGTGAATCCTATCAAGAATTTCTTGTTACTACCAATATTTCCATGTACAACACTTTATGGTACGTACATTTACCGATCCTGCATGCTCTGGTGTTCTGTTCGGCGGGCATGCTTCCAAACAAAAACTTTACTAGGTCTTACTTTCTGGGGAGGCCTTATATTTAGTCATTCAGTAAAACCTCTGCTAGGTCTTATTTTTGGGGGATGTCTTATTTTAGGGGAAACAGGGTATATTCCATCCTTCTCACCCCAAAGGGGACTCAGGGCGGATTACAATGAACACATATATGGCAAACATTCAATGCCAACAGACAAACAACATACAGTATAGACAGACACAGAGGCATTTAACATTTTTCCAGCTTCACGATTCCGGCCACAGGGGGAGCTGTTGCTTTACCGTCCACTAGTGGCTGTACTTCCTCATTCCTTTCCTCGTGTTTTGCTGGCAGTTTTATGATGTTGTAAATTAGTTAAATTAGCCTCCTGCATAAAGCGTACCTAAATTTCCCTACTTGACAGATGCAACTGTCTTTCGGGGCTGCATAGGTCAACAGCAAGCCGGGCTATTTAATGGTCGGGGGCTTAACCTGACCCGGGCTTTGAACTCATGACCTCTCGGTCAGTAGTGATTTATTGCAGCTGGTTACTAGCCAGCTGCGCCACAGCCCGGCCCATAAGACTTGCAATCTTAGTTGTGATGAAATATGGAGTGACACTGTTATTCCAGCACTTGTGTGGATTTCCCATTCTGGGACAGCTTCTAATGAATTGTCTTGAGTTTTTCTTTCTCTCATTATTGATTTGGAATTGGGCTGTGACTTCCTTGTGGTTCAAAATAACCTCTTGCTGCTGTTTAGAGCCCTATTTTGCAGTCCAGTTTCCTCTGTATTGTGTCCTGATGTTCTGCATGCGGAGAACATTCAATAGACTTACCAGACCAAAAAGCATCTTCTTGCATTCTAAACTATTCTGTTCCTCATTCTTCTCAAGTGCACCAAAAGGGAATTGTCCTTGTTCTAACGTGTTTTTTATCTACCTCTCACAAATTTAATTGTCCCTTGGATAGCTTTTTCTAATTGAAATGTTTTACCTCCATTTCCAACTAAGAATAATTTATTTATTATTTATTTATTTATTTATTTACAGTATTTATATTCCGCCCTTCTCACCCCGAAGGGGACTCAGGGCGGATCACATTATAACACACATAGGGCAAACATTCAATGCCCATAAACACATCAAACAGACTGAGAGACACACGCAGAGGCAAGTTAACGTTCTTCTGAGGGGATGTTCGATTCTGGCCACAGGGGGAGCAGCTGCTTCATCATCCACACTGACGGCACTTCCTCATTTCAGGTCGTAAAAATTAGTTAATCTTGCCTCCCCACTTTATAAGTGGTACCTTATCTCCTACTTGATAGATGCAACTATCTTTCGGGTTGCTAGGTCAGCAACGAGCAGGGGCTATTTTTTATTTTTTTTAATTGACGGGTGCTCACCCCGCCACGGGCTGGCCTCGAACTCATGACCTCATGGTCAGAGTGATTTAAGGCAGCTGCTCAACAGCTGCGCCACAGCCCGGCCCCGGCGAATATTTCATTCAACTTGGTTTTTGCACTAACTTAGACAAAGACACTGAGAAGTTTCACTTGGAGCACTTGTCATCCACATTTGTTTTTGAACAACTCATAATGGCCATTGTTATGATACATCCTTGCCGTCTCATCTTCATACTAGCAGACTTTGTACGTCTATGATACCTCTTTCTATTTTTCTTCTTCTCTCACTGTCACTTACTCACTCACACCTGAATCTTAGATCAGATACAGTGCTCAGTAAAATATACCAATACGTTGTCGAAGGATAATACCAAAATATACCAAACTCGACAACTGAGGATTTTTGGCTAAGCATGCATTCAAAATCTGAACTGAAGTCTGGTAACAAGGAACTCTTTAGCTCAACTCTAAGCTTTGTCTTAGGCTTAACAAAGACGTTTCTAAACAGCACCAAAGCGCCTCTTATATTGTCCTTTGTTTTGGTGCCAGCAGTGGATTTATAATTGGACTCATTCGGAAAGCAGTGGGACACATGGTGAGTCATGCAGTCCCGCCTGGGCTTTTGACATTCTCCCAGTGCCAAACACCCTGGAGCAGTTAGTGAATTTCAATAACACAATGGCCAGAATTGATGGAAACAGTGGAGTACCTGATTTTAATAGTAAATGAATCGATGTATTTTTTCTTTCTCCAAGTTCATTATGACTCCATTGAGTTAGTAACACTTTGTTTGATAGAAAATATTATTGCTGTTTCTGAACAACGGAAAACGAGAAAGCGAGTGGCTTTTATAGGGCCAGTTTTGGTGGCAAAGATAGTGCAAGCCTGCAAAGACTTTTCCATTATAGGCCAAACAAAAGGATATTAACAGAACTAGGCTAGTTTAATAGAATTTCCCCAGAAAGAGAAAGCCTTGGGCTATTGGTCTTTCAGGATCTGTTCACTTTAGAGCTTAATACCTTTTTATTCCAAGAGGCTTTTAAAATAGGAGGTTTTTAGGGTGGCACAGTGTGTTATGTCAGAGTAATTTGCAGTGCAGCATTAGTTGGATGGAATCAGTGGAACGCAGAACGAAGTGACACCCAGAGATGTTAGTAAAACTATATACAAAGTTTTGCTGTAAGCAGGAATCAAGACAAACAGACTTGTAGACAATGGACATAGGACTCTCACTCTCAGCAGACAGCACTGGGCTCAACTCAGGACAGAACTGATGCAATCAGCAATGTATACACACTTGTGTCTGGATACTCCCCAGCTCCAGCCACACATCAAGGTCATCACAGCTTCTTAGTAATTAACTCTTTACAGACTATAGTACACTCTGGATGATGCAATCAGTATGCAATACAGGAAAGACACAGATTGCATTTAAACACTACTATACACAAATCCCACATTAACATGTTAAAGTGCTGACCGAAAGGTCGCAGGTTCGAATCTAGGGAGCGGAGTGAGCACCCGCTGTTAGCCCCAGCTTCTGCCAACCTAGCAGTACGAAAACTAGATCAATAGGTACTGCTCCGGCAGGAAAGTAACGGTGCTCCATGCAGTCATGCCGGCCACATGACCTTGGAGGTGTTTGCGGACAATGCCAGCTCTTAGGCTTAGAAATGGAGATGAACACTAGCCCTCAGAGTCAGACACAACTGGACCTTATGACAGGGGAAAACCTTTATCTTTACCTTACCTTTTGGGGAATAGGCTGAGGGTGCTCTGTTTTTAATAGCTTTTTATTATTTGCATTGCTTTTTTTAAATTGTTTCAATACTGCAAATCACTTAAACCCATGTGTTGTCGAAGGCTTTCATGGCCGGGATCACAGAGTTGTTGTATGTCTTTCGGGCTGTGTGGCCATGTTCCAGAAGTATTCTGGAATACTTCTGGAACATGGCCACACAGCCCGAAAGACATACAACACTTAAACCCAATTTAGTGTTCACTTTTTGCATGCTTTAGCTCAGAGCCGGCCCTAGGTAATTTTCAAGTGTAGGCGAACAGAATTTTGCCCCCCTCCCCCTCCCAAAACCAATCACTGAAAAATAAAAGCGTTGGATAAGCGAAAATGCTGAATAATAAGGAGGGATTAAGGAAAAGCCTATTAAAAATCAAATTACATTAAGATTTTACAAATTAAGCACTAAAACATCATGTTTTACAACAAATCAACAGAAAAAGAAGTTTAATACATGGTAATGTTATGTAGGAATTATTATATTTGCGAATTTAGCACCAAACATTGAACAGGGATATAGGGCAGTGTGGACTTAGATAACCCAGATAGCCCCCAGGAAAAACTCTAAAATCAGGACAATAAATAAAGAATAACACTCTGAAAACAGGAAAAATCCAGACAGTAAACAATCAGGGACAGCTAACACCTCCCAAAAAAGATTCTCCCAGGCAAGAAGAAGCCAGGCCTTGAAGCCACAGGGCCATTAAATGCTAATCAAAGTGATTAATTACAACATTCACACTTGCTTCAAATAAGAGTTCTTTCTCCACCCTGGACCTTCTACAGATATATAAACCCCACTTACCTAGCTTCCAAGTTCCCACAGACCTCACAATCTCTGAAGGCCCCAAAGGTGGGCCCGCACGGCACGAAGGCGGGAGGCCCAGGACGGGCACTGGGAGGCCCAGCGCGACCGCCAGATGGCCCGAAGGAGAAGGAGGTTGGGGGTGGCGCCATCCTCCTGGGACGAAGGTGCCCCCAGGACGATGGCACCACAGGCAAGTGCCTAGTTCGCCTTATGGTTGGACCGCCTCTGCTTTAGCTTTAAAATTGTAAATCACCTTGGCTCCCAATTTTGAGGAAAAGACAGGATACAAATAAATATATCACTGTTGGAAATCCATAGCACTTACCTTCTGAGAAATCATAGGATTGTGTTGCGTGTCATGTACAAATTGCCAATGCAGATTGAAGTGTACATATTGAGGTGAATGTTGTTATAGCATTTTGTGATGTGCCATGTTGAGGAAAGTGTCTGCCTCACATAGCTGATGACATGGGACAATCCATTGTCTTTCCCATGCAGGGAAATGGTTGTAGCGCCCGTGTCCTGTCTGGACAGTGGATCAGCCCAAATCCAGCCTGATCCCAATGTCCAAACTGCCCCCAAAGCACAGAATACATCACTCTTTCCAGTGAATCCCTTGACTTTGCCCAAAGTGTGGCAATGTTGGTTTAGAGCAGTGGTTCTCAACCTTCCTAATGCCATGACCCCTGAATACAGTTCCTCATATTGTGGTGACCCCCAACCATAAAATTATTTTCGTTGCAACTTCACAACTATCATTTTTCTACTGTTATGCATCATAATGAAAATAACTGATATGCAGGATGTATTTTCATTCACGGGACCAAATCTGGCACAAATACCCGATATGCCCAAATTTGAATATTGGTGGGGTTGGGGGGATTGATGTTGTCATTTGGGAGTTGTAGTTTCTGGGATTTATAGTTCACCTAAAATCATTCTGAACTCCACCAACGATGGAATTGAACTTGGCACACAGAACTCCCATGACTCACAGAAAACACTGGAAAGGTTTGGTGGGCATTGACCTTGAGTTTGGGAGTTGTAGTTCACCTAAATCCAGAGAACACTGTGGAAGCAAACAATGATGGATCTGGCTCAAACTTGGCACAAATACTCAATATGCCAAATTTGAAAACTGGTGGAGTTTGGGGGAAAAAACCTTGACATTTGGGAGTTGTAGTTGCTGGGATTTATAGTTTACCTACAATCAAAGAGCTCCTTGAACCCCACCAATGATAGAATTGGGCCAAACTTCCCACACAGAACCCCCATGACTAACAGAAAATTCTGGAGGGATGTTGGTTCCTATGACCATCAGAAATATGTGTTTTCTGATGGTCTTTGACGACCCCTCTGAAATCCCCTTGCAACCCCCCCCCCCCCCGGGGTCCCGACCCCCAGGTTGAGAAACACAGGTTTGGAGCAACAAAAAAACACAGTGATACTTACAATCCATCAATTTTAAACCCTTATAGGCAATCCTGTTACCAAACTGTTCACTGCAGAATAATCAACTTCATGAACTAGTCTTTGGCAGATGGAACAATGTTTTCAAAAGGAAAATGGCTCTGAAAATGTCTTGCCATAAACCATTTCCTCTTGGACTTAGTAGCCTTTGTGTAGTTCTCTGTAAACTTTGAAGCCATTAAGTCATCCATTTTGAAACTATTTACTCAGTGGCCAGGACTGAATAGATGAGTGACCAATGGTGGCTTCCTCTGTTGCCTTTGCTCAGTGTCCCATAGCAGGGTCCATCAAAACTCTGGATTTGAAACACAGTTGTTCCAACAAAATGGTACAGCTGGGAACACAAGACACAATGGAAAGATATGAAGTCAAAGCAAAAGTTGAAAAGCTTTTGGGAAGGGGATGGAGAGGTGAGAAACACACCATGAAGCATCTTCAGACTGAGCTTATGAAGCTAGGCTACATGGTTCCGGCACAATACAAAAGATATACCTTAGTCAGTCTCGGGTAATTCCCAGGGCAAGGAAACATGTCATTGCAAACTCATCTTCATGTTCTTCTCTGGGCCAGAGGAAACTTCAGCATGGGCTGACCCAAAGACTGGAAGGCACCCAGATTTCTGCCAGGCACCTCCTCTCTCAGGGCTCAGCACACATATCCTTTTGATTCTTCTTCATCTCCGGTGTCATCTTGGACCCCTAGAAAAAGTTGTTGCCTTTTCTTAAATGAGATTCGACTCAGGAAGCACCAGTGGGTGATTTGAACAAAATAATACCTCATCAATTGTCTGTGGGGAAAAGGTTGTTTTTCCTGTCTTCTTACTGATGATGTGCCAAGTTTATGTTACAGTATTTACAGTACGATTTGTTTGTTTGGATACCCTTCCGCGTCACGCTCTGGAAAAGACAAAAGTGAGAGCCCCAGGAAGTTTACGTTGTGTGGTTGAGTTTGGAAGAGTTGATGCTTTGATTTCCCTTTCTTAACCTCACTCTGATTTCATGGAAACTTAACCTCCAAATGGGTGGATGGGGAGGCAAGGTGGAAGTCAGAGTCAAGTTGTTGGTCATTTTAGATGTGAGTCCAGAACAGGAATAATGTAAGTTGCAAATTCAGTTAGGCTGAAATGCTACTTACCTGTGAGATCAGTGTGGCTTATTTTTTTCCAGAAAAAGTTTGTTATATATTGTTTTGTTATTTATTTATTTATTTATTTTCAGCATTTATATTCTGCCCTTCTCACCCCGAAGGGGACTCAGGGCGGATCACATTATACACACACAGGGCAAACATTCAATGCCCACATACATAGAACCGAGACAGAGACAGACAGACACAGAGGCAATTTAACCTTCTCCTGAGGGGATGTTCGATTCTGGCCACAGGGGGAGCAGCTGCTTCATCATCCACTCTGACCACACTTCCTCATTCCAACGTTGTAAATTAGTTAAATTTGCCTCCCCACTTTTTATAAGTTGTACCTTATCTCCTACTTGATAGATGCAACTATCTTTCGGGTTGCTAGGTCAGCAACGAGCAGGGGCTATTTTTTATTTTTAATTGACGGGTGCTCACCCCGCCACGGACTGGCCTCGAACTTATGACCTCCTGGTCAGAGTGATTTATTGCATCAGGCTGCTTTACCAGCCTGCGCCACAGCCCGGCCCCTGTTGTTGGAAGTGAATACATGAAACCATTGGTACTAGTCCTGCAGATATGTGGGGTCATACTGTAATCAAAAACACATGGCAAGTATTAGGTTGAGAGATGAAAATCTACGAGATTACACAATCTATAAGGTGACTCTAGCTGCAGTGGTGATGAAATGTGCTGTCGTTGTGGCCAACCCCGATATGTGATGGACATACCCTGGTGGGATGGTGACAATTTATGCATATATTTGCTAATGTAAACATTCTAGTTTATGGCAATGATTTGGTCATATAATTTTGAATGTGTTATAGCCTGTGGTTGTATCACTAAGTGCATTGCTATTCAACTGCAGCAACTCTTGCAGCATCCAAGAGTGACTTCTTTACATATCTTTTGAGTGTTGTCCCGTTTCCCTTTTCTCTTTCCTGTTTCACTCTTCCTACCCAGTCACTAATAGGAATGCATGTTGGCGTCTGCTCTTTCTCCTCTAGAATGTGAAAGATGACAGGAGCGACGAAGAGGAGGAAGACTCATTCAGCGATGCCGAAGAGGAGTACATGAAAAATGGACACAAGAACGGATCAAGCCATCCTCTCCTGAACAACAATCATTAGCGCGTTGCCAGTACCGTTTCCCCGCGGCGTTGCTTGCTGTGTCCGTAAACCATCCTGCAGCCGAGAGCTTAGCGTCAACATCTTAACCAGAGTCCATGATTGATTTTATTGCCGGTCACTAGAGCTGGAAGAGAGCCCAGTTTTTTACAAGAGCGAAAATAATTTGCTTAACTCTACAATATGTGTTTAATGGCCCTCTTCTGAATACACTACATAAGGGCATACAGCAAACATGACCTTTTCAACTTTTTCAGTGCTCAGGATGGTCTTGGGATATTGTGGTTTAGAACTGAATTGACATTCACATTTTGGTAACAGCCTTTGTATAGTTTTTGCCAAGCCTGTAATGTTTTAGCTTGATTTGGGAAGTATGGAATGAGGACAAATTCCACGGACGAATGGTTTTTAATGCAGGGGAAAACCATGCTGGTGGAATTCCTTAAGTAAAATGTTAAGTATTGTCATTGGGCTTCACGTCTTTATGAGATGCTTCTCTGAGTATTGGATCTATGTTCTTCTTGGTGGAGCTGTGTGAAGGAAGAAGTCATCAAGAGCAGGCTCTAGCAAGGTCCTCCGTGCTGTTTTTCACTAGACAGATCTATCTATCTGTTTGATAATGAATGGGAGTAATAGAAGAGTTTGTGCATTGGAAGAAATATTCTGTGGATGGATAGAATGAAGAGGGCTATGATACCTGCCTGGCATGTTGTATCCAACAAGCTTGAATATGATCTTTATGTCTCCCTTTCCTGCTCATCTGTCCTTCCACCTTGGAGCTGCAGGGATGGCAGCCACCCACTTTTGAAAAAACAATGGCAGTTTATTCTTTTTGGAATAAACAAAAGAAGTTGGTAGATCCCAGAATCCATGTTCAGTCTTATCTAACCCAGAGCCGCCTTCCCTTGTTGGCTCACGGAGGCCAAAGCACCAACAGCACTGACATATCAATTGCAGCCCAATAAAACCTCTTGCTTTACTAATGTTGGGTCTGTGTCAGCGGTCATGAAAGGAGGGATTAGGGATGAAGCCGGGAGTCAAGAGTCTGGGAAAAAACTACATAGGAAGGCTTTGGTACTCAAGCATAGTCCCACCTCATGCTGGAGATGCCTTTTAGTCTCTTGTGTGCTGGAGGCTCAAGCGGACATTCAGAGTACAATGTTCCCTCACTTATCGCGGGGGTTAAGTTCCAGGACCACCAGCGAAAAGTGAAAATCCACGAAGTAGGGACGCTATATTTGTGTTGTGTTTAAGTAGCGTCTCTGTCCTCTCCTCACCTCTCAAGCACGCACATGCATGCTTCTGTTGCTGCTGCTGCCTTGTGAGGAGAAAACAAAGTTGTTTCAGCCTCCTTTTCTCTTCCTTCCTTAGGTTTCACCTTAAGAATGAAGTAGAAAGAGATTTATAATAGTATTTTATGATTTATACTATTATTTTAGTGTTTATTAAAAACCCGCGAAAATGCGGGGACTGAAAAGTGAACTGCAAAGTAGCAAGGGAACACTGTATTTCACCAATCCCGGGAGATGGTCCAAACAGCTTGCTTATACTCAAGGCACCGGCATGCATGCCTCGAAGTGCCCAACTCCATCCTTTTTAGCTAAGCATGCCCAGCTTGAGAAACACTATTCCTCTCTCCTACAGGAAAGGAGATTCCACCTGAACATTAGGAAGAACTTCCTCACAGTGAGAGCTGTTCAGCAGTGGAACTCTCTTCCCCGGGCTGTGGTGGAGGCTCCTTCTTTGGAGGCTTTTAAGCAGAGGCTGGATGGCCATCTGTCGGGGGTGCTATGAATGCGATTTCCTGCTTCTTGGCAGGGGGTTGGACTGGATGGCCCATGAGGTCTCTTCCAACTCTACTATTCTATGATTCTATGGTTTCTTGCAATTAAGGCTGTCCCTAAGCTCTAAGAAGCTTTCTATGGGTACTAAAGATTAGCAACGTTGCTGCACTGTCGTTGTTGACAGTACATATCACACAGATTGGCAAATTGATGAAGCTATGCTAATGAAAAAAATTGTGATATTAATGGTGCTCACCATGGTGTGCACCCACTATCAATGATAATGTGACTGTAATTGGATAGGTGAGTGGAGTGACAGAGTCCTAAACAATTATGTAGGCAAATGTATGGAGAGCCTTCATAGGTCTTGGTCTGTATTGCCTCTTTTGTGGGCCATCTCTGCCAGGGAAGTAGCATACTTAAGAAGCCAAGCCATTGTTTTTGGTTTCTTGGTGGTTTTGTACCATCATTTTGAAATGAGTGTTCTGTAAAACTACCTCGTTTCCCTTTATCTGGAAAATCTCCCTTCCAATCTGGGATTTAGCAGCGTGGCACCATCCAGATGCTTTAGGGCTATCAGTCTTATCATATGGCATAGCCAATTGTTGGAAGTTGCAATGCAAACCATCTTGAGGGTATCTGATGTGCTTATGGCTGCCCTCATCTGTTCTGTAAGGAAGCTTTGGCCCTTGTTGGAGAAATCCTTCATAAGTAAGGACATGTTCAATCTTTATGTTAACAAAGCCCTTAGTGGAATGGGAGAAAGTTTTCAATATAGATATTAAAATTTGTAGATATTCTCAGTTTGAATCATCCTGGTGACTTTTCACTTTTAGTGGCTTATTTTTCCCCAAAATAATGTTTGGCAAATAATTAGAAATATTGCACCAAGACTTTCCAGTTGCTAAGCACCAGAGTCCTGCAAAGGCAATGTCACACAGGATCCATACACTCTGTATTCTGGGTTGTTGTATGTTTTTCGGGCTGTATGGCCATGTTCCAGAAGTATTCTGGTAGCCTGATATGCCTTCTCTCTACCTAACATGGTCTGGAAGGTTATAAGGAGGGAGTAAGGGACTAGGTATGTTTTTGCCTGGAGAGGAGAAGGATAAGCCATGTTTATAACATCTGGAAGATGGAGCCAACTTGCTTTCAGCTGCTTCAGGGACAAAGACATTGAGCAATGGAGTCAAACTGCAAGCAAAAAAAGATTCCACCTAAACATTAGGAAGACCTTCCTGACGGTCAGAGCTGTTTATGACAGTTTAAGATGTTACTCCTCTGGAGGTTGGATGACCATCAATTGGGAGTGCTTTAATTGTATATTTCCTTGTGATCTCAATCTGTGATTTCATGTTTTTCACCATATAGGGCTTTACTTGAATCTCATTTGGGGACGACGACAGAATTTCAATAAAATGATTGATTGGTTGGTTGATTGGTATTGTTGGCATGTGCATGTTAAGTATATGCATGTATGTACATCCATGTTCCTCACTCCCCAGGCAACCCTGGATCTGGATTTTGGGTGCTAAAAAATGAAGTTTTTGCTAAAACTGATTTTTGTCCCCCCAAAATAAATATCAGTTCTTGCCTCATCATCCCACTAAGGCAGAGAGTTCATCAATCTTATAGTTGTGTGACTGTATATAATACTGATCTGCTGATGTCGGCAAAGCAAATGAAATTGGAGCCTGTAGGTTTTGGCTCTACATATGTTGCAAACTGTGAAGAAGGGAAAGAGCCCTGCATTTTGCTGATTTGGAAAGAAATTATGGTCTTCACAGGTCTTGCTGCCTGGTTCTTTCAGCTGCAGACACAAAGAGGAGTTTGGAAAGCAATCATCAGATTTAAAAGAGAGAGAAAAGCGAGAGCAAGTTATAGGCAGAATTATGATGGCTTCAAGAATCATTGCAAGCCCAATGGGGATTAAAAAGCCACAAGCTGTATCTAAGTTCCTTCTAGAATTTCAGAGTGAAGTATGGTTTGGGGAAGAAGAAAGTGCTTGGATTTGGAAAAGCCATGGGGCGGAATCCTGAACCAGGAGACTTTCAACGCACAGCATGTTGCTATCTCTCTGCAGCTAATCTCTCAATGCTACCCATGAATTTTCTTTTCAAGCAAGACAATCATGACTGTATCCTTGGAGACATGGAAATGGCCGTGTGGGGCGCATGTTACTTAAAAGGTGGATTCAAGGGAGATTTGGGTCATTGCACAGGTTGCAAACGATTCTGTATACTACCATATAATATAGTTCAAGCTGCATTATATGGCAGTGTAGGCCAAACTTGGGAACGGGACTCCAACTATTTTGTGTTTCTGCAGGTAACGTGGGCCTTTGCCACAGATCCAAAGAAGTGGAGAAAGTGTACAGGTGTCCCTCAACACTGGCAGATTTAGCTTTTGTGGATTTGATTCTTCGCAGATTGGATAAAATATGATCTCACCCAGTCCTTTTATGATCAATTTTCAGAGAGAACAATTCTCTATTACTCTCTAGGTTCCCCAGAGCAATTTGGTGGCCAACTTCAAGAAGAAGGTGATCATAGCATTGTGTTTTCCTTTTGTGTCAGTGTTGTAGAGCAATTTAGAACAGTATTGGACAGTGAGATCCAAGCTGTGAGTTAGGCCTGGTGAGAATAGAAGCCAATAATTTTCAGAATATAACTCACCAGGTTGAAGCAGAAGCCACCGAAGAATTTTATTTAATTTCAGCTGAAAGTGATGCCAGCCTGTGATAGTTCGCCAAAAATAGACTGAAATCCATAACATAGCAAAGCATGCACTTTTATACAGTTCTAGTTTGAATTTCCTACCTCCCGCCCACTGGCCAGCTCTGGTCTCTGATACTTCATAAAAGTTTATAAAAAGCCAAAAAATTGATTTGGAGCCCATGGAGCTGGTTGAAAGAAAAAGCAGGGTGGAGGGTAAGTTATAGTTTCCCAAGGGTTAGTGCAGCCCAAAATGGGTGCTGGGGGGAGAGAGAGAGGGGGGGGCTTTGGGGCTCAAAGGGAGGAAAGAGGGAATCCCGAACCCCAGAATCAGAAAGGAGAGATACATAGTAATAAATGCAACAGTGAAAGAGGTCAAATACATTTTGTGATATGGTTTTCAGTAATATATTTTGTACCTTCTGCTATAAATATATGAAATGTAGGACATAGGCCTTGATTAAAATGTACACACTAACATGGGAAGGGTCCTTGTTATTGTTATTGTGGTCTTTGCAAATTGACCAAAACATCCAGCCTGATGTCCTTGTCAAAACTATGAATTCCTTAAATCATCGGTCACCTTCAATCACATCAGGAGTGACTTGAAAAACTGCAAGTCGCTTCTGGTGTGAGAGAATTGGTTGTCTGCAAGGATGTTGCCCAGGGGACACCCAGATGTTTTGATGTTTTTACCATCCTTGTGGGAGGCTTCTCTCATGTCGTTGCATGGAGCTGGAACTGATAGAAGGAGCTCATCTGCGCTCTCCCCGGGTTGGATTCGAATCAGCAACCTTCAGGTTAGCAACCCAACCTTCAAGTCATCAAGGTTTTAACCTACTGAGCCACTGGGGGATCCAGCATTGTGGTGGAAGACAGAGACATTCCTGGAGAGGTGTTCTCTTGTGAAAGAAACAGCACGAAGGGTGATTCTCCCCAATGGCTTCTCCTCTTCATCCTGGAAAGAAAAGACTAACGGAGTGTCATAAAGAGGGTTCGGTCCTGGGCCTAGTGCCGTTCAAGATCTTCATTCATGACTTGGATGAAGGTTTAGAAGGCCTGCTGATCAAGTTTGCAGAAAGGAGTTGGACGCGATGGCCCATGTGGTCTCTCAATTCTATTATTTTATGATCCTATGACTGTTTTCCTTCATGGCTTCCTGTGCTCCTAAGCCCAGCCAGTGTTGAGGCCTGGGTGCAGTTTCCTACAGAAGAAAGGAGATGGTGAATTGGCCAGAACTGGACAACACCTGCAAAGGGGAAGGGAGGCCCACCTTTCCACTTTCCCCTCTAAGCCAGTCTAGATCTTAAGCAGCAGAGAGGAAGTGAAGAGCATGACGTTAATCCCTTGCCAGGGAATAGGCTTCAATCCCAATCAAAGACTTTTGGGGGGAGAGATCAAAGGCACCTAATCTCCCTCCCAGCCAA
This sequence comes from Anolis carolinensis, assembly GCF_035594765.1. Taxonomy (NCBI): domain Eukaryota; kingdom Metazoa; phylum Chordata; class Lepidosauria; order Squamata; family Anolidae; genus Anolis; species Anolis carolinensis. Next base: position 12,624,667 of record NW_026943822.1, on the reverse strand, counting down.
CCACGGAGGGCTCCGGTAGTGTGCAGAGCATTGATTTAACTGACATCCTCCCTCTCCCCCTCCTTAGTAGGATTCCTGGAGGTGGTGGGCTTATTAAAAGGTAATGTCGAACAAACTGACCTGCACTTCAGCATATGATTTTGTTTCATCTTCCTTCCAACTCTTTCTTTTGCACTTTTTCCAAATGCAAAGTCAGAGCAATCCTGTCTAGGTCCTATGTTGTTATTGTTGTTGATGATGATGTCCATCTCTGGATGAGAGAGGGAGAAATACCTTCTATTAACTCAGCTGGAAAGTGCCAAGTTCTCCATGGGTTCTTGCAGTTGGAGGGTTGTCTCTCTCTCTGCTTTTCAGGCTCAAAAGGCATCGCCTTGATGTCCCAGGAGGCAACCTTCATTAGGAATGCGCCCGTGTTTCGGAGGCTGCAGCGCAAGGCTCACCTGACTTTCTGGATCACTGCTTCGGAAAGGAGCGTGGTTTTCTGGTTCTGTTCACTGCCAACCTTCAGACAAGAGCCTCTGTTGCCATAGGCTTTTATTGTCAATCATGCATTTTCCCGTGAACATAAATGTGGAATGGAGAAGACGGGCTCATGGTGGCACTGCCAACTAAATTCCATTCATTGACGCTAACTAGAGGAGATGCCTTTGAATCAATGGAACTTGCCTGTGTGTTGACTCATCATTCAATTGGTTTATCTTAGGGCACATCTACATGGTAGGATTAATGCAGTTTGATAGCACTTTAACTGCCATGACTCAGTACTGTGGCAGTTGTAGTTGGTGAGGCATGAGCAAACTTTGGCAGAGAAAAGACATTTAAAGGTGGGTCATAGAATCATAGAATCGTAGAATCATAGAATCGTAGAGTTGGAAGAGACCTCATGGGCCATCCAGTCCAACCCCCTGCTAAGAAGCAGGAAATCGCATTCAAAGCACCCCCGACAGATGGCCATCCAGCCTCTGCTTAAAAGCCTCCAAAGAAGGAGCCTCCATCACGGCCCGGGGGAGAGAGTTCCACTGCCGAACAGCCTTTCTCACAGTCAGGAAGTTCTTCCTGATGTTCCGGTGGAATCTCCTTTCCTGTAGTTTGAAGCCATTGTTCCATGTCATAGTCTCCAGGGCAGCAGAAAACAAGCTTGCTCCCTCCTCCCTATGACTTCCCTTCACGTATTTGTACATGGCTATCATGTCTCCTCTCAGCCTTCTCTTCTGCAGGCTAAACATTCCCAGCTCTTTCAGCCGCTCCTCATAGGGCTTGTTCTCCAGACCTTTGATCATTTTAGTTGCCCTCCTCTGGACGCTTTCCAGCTTGTCAACATCTCCCTTCATCTGCGGTGCACAAAATTGGACACAGTATTCCAGGTGTGGTCTGACCAAGGCAGAATAGAGCGGGAGCATGACTTCCCTGGATCTAGACGCTATTCCCCTATTGATGCAGGACAGAATCCCGTTGGCTTTCTTAGCAGCCGCATCACATTGTTGGCTCATGTTTAACTTGTTGTCCACAAGGACCCCAAGGTCTTTTTCACATGTACTGCTGTCAAGCCAGGCGTCCCCCATTCTGTATCTCTTGGCTTTCTTAGCAGCCGCATCACTCTCTTTCCATTTCACTGAAAGCATTGCATTCCAGTTTATGTACCTAACTTCTTTCTATGTTCAAGACACTTTAGAACTTCCTCTGTGAATTTATCTGCATTTCCACTATTTATACTGCAAAAAAAAAAATCCCTCTTCCACATTTTGAAATTAATTTCCCACCATGATATAACTCAGTATCTGTATTGCAACGGGTTCCAGCTGTTTTCTGTTGTTATTGCTGCTGCAGCTGCTGTTGTTATTGTATGTCTTCAAGTCATTTCTGATGTATGGAAAGCTATCATGGGGTTTTCTTGGCAAGATTTGTTCAAAAAGGGCATGCCATTGCCTTCCATGGAGAGAGACCCATTCCGTGGCTGAATAGGGATTTGGAGTTGGGTCCAACACCCAAACCATCACACGATGATGGCACTCTGTTCTCTATTAAGAGGAGTAAAATAATTGGCTGCTTAGCTCAAACCACGAATGTTAAATGCATCCCCCCTCTCCCTGTCTTATGACCCTGTGTCTTCTCCGCCTTTTGCCTTCTGCTTCATCTTCACTGATCCCTTTCTTAATCCGCTGGCCTTCTCTAAACCTTTCCCTAACACTTTTTCTCTCTTGGCTCCTTGGCTCTCAGCCAGACTGGGCTGGTCACATGCGTAGCAAATATCTGCAAGTGAACCTGAGGCTACCAACTGCTTGCTCCTATCTTTAAAGAGCCTATGAATACTTCTGCCATCAGAAAAGCCAAGATGGGCCAGTTCAATAGAAGACATGTGTGATTCATAAAATCATAGAGTTGGAAGAGACCACTTTGGCCATCTGGTCCAACCTCTGCCATGCATGAAAAGCACAATCAAAGCACCCAAGACAGATGACTGTCTTGGAAAAAAATCAATTTACATCCCTATACCCAAAAAAGGGAAACGCTAAAGAATGTTCAAACTTCCGTACAGTGGCCCTTATTTCCCATGCCAGTAAGGTAATGCTCAAGATCCTGCAAGGCAGACTCCACCAATACATGGAGCGAGAGTTGCCAGATGTCCAAGCTGGGTTCAGAAAAGGCAGAGGAACGAGAGACCAAATTGCCAATATCCGCTGGATAATGAAAGAAGCCAGGGAGTTTCAGAAAAACATCTATTTCTGCTTTATTGACTTCCAAAGCCTTCGACGGCGTGGATCATAATAAACTGTGGCTTGTTCTTGGTGGTATGGGGATACCAAGTCACCTTGTCTGTCTCCTGAGAAATCTGTATAAAGACCAAGTAGCCACAGTAAGAACAGACCACGGAACAGGAGACTGGTTCAAGATTGGGAAAGGAGTGCGGCAGGGCTGTATACTTTCACCCTTGTATTCAACTTGTACGCAGAACACATCATGCGATGTGCGGGGCTTGAGGAATCCAAGGCCAGGGTTAAAATTGCTGGAAGAAACATTAACAACCTTAGGTATGCAGATGATACCACTCTGATGGCCGAAAGCGAGGAGCTGAGGAGCCTTATCACCAAGGTGAGAGAAGAAAGTGCAAAAGCCAGGCTGCAGTTAAATGTCAAGAAAACCAAGATCATGGCAGCCACACCTATTGATAACTGGCAAATAGAAGGAGAAAACGTGGAGGCAGTGACAGACTTTATATTTCTAGTTGCAAAGATCACTGCAGCCAGGAAATCAGAAGACGTTTCCTTCTTGGGAGGAGAGCAATGACCAACCTCGATAAAATACTGAAAAGCAGAGACATCACACTGGCAACGAAGGTCCGCATAGTGAAAGCAGTGGTATTCCCCATAGTAACCTATGGATGCGAGAGCTGGACCATAAGGAAGGCTGAGCGAAGGAAGATAGACACTTTTGAACTCTGGTGCTGGAGGAAAAACCTGAGAGTGCCTTGGACCTTGGCAAGAAGATCCAACCAGTCCATCCTCCAGGAAATAATGCCCAATGGCTGCTCACTGGAGGGAAGGATATTGGAGGCAAAGTTGAAGTATTTTGGCCACATCATGAGGAGACAGGAAAGCTTGGAAAAGATCACGATGCTGGGGAAAATGGAAGGAAAAAGGAAGAGAGGCCAACCAAGGGCAAGATGGATGGATGGTATCCTTGAAGTGACTGGGTTGACCTTGAAGGAACTGGGGACGGTGACAGCCGACAGGGAGCTCTGGCGTGGATTGGTCCATGAGGTCACGAAGAGTCGAAAATGACTAAACGAATGAAGAAGTAATATCTATTGAGATTCCATACTACTCATTCCATGTCATATCTCACTGTCTCTCTTTAGTATCTATTGGGATTCCTATTATTCATTCAATGTTGTATCTCACCATCTCCCTTTGGTATCTATTGGGATTCCCACTCATTCAATGTCATATATCATTGGCTGTCTTTAGTATCTATTGGGATTTCTAGCACTCATTCAATTCCTTAATCACCCATTCTTCTTCGTAACACATTGTATTACCAAAAATGATCACCAGGTGGCGGTAAAGTCACACTTCTTTGTATGAGGCAAGTTGCCTGTAAGGCATAGCAAGCATCATACATACCATGTAATAACCAATTTTGTTGTTGTTGTTGTTGTTATTATTATTATTATTATTATTATTATTATTATTATTATTATTATTATTATTATTTTATTATGACACAGCAAACAAGATAGACATGCTGGATTTCATATCACAAAATCACAAGTCGAACACTTCCCAAGTGTCTAGGACTGTGTGATGTATTTTCGGATGATGCGGCAGATCCCAGTAGGGTGGCCTTTTGCAGTTGGAAGATCGTAATTTTGTCAATGTCTATTGTTTCCAAATGCCGGCTGAGATCTTTTGGCACGGCACCCAATGTGCCGATCACCACCAGGACCACCTGCACTGGTTTCTGCCAGAGTCTTTGAAGTTCAATCTTGAGGTCCTGATAGCGGCTGAGTTTTTCCTGTTGTTGTTGTTGTTGTTATTTACCCGCTATTACTATCAAAGACAAATGACAGCAACAGATAATGACCAGTGCTAACCAGCTCTGGGTAATCCTCTGAATAAGGTTTCCAAATATCCCTTATTATATGAGATGTCCTTTATTCGAAAGCCAGAAAACATGTCCCTTACATGGCTGGCAAGTGTCTGTTATTATAAGGAAAGACTCCTGCTTGAGGATGGGAAAACTTCTTTTACAGATGGGAGTTTGTCATCTTTCCCTTGATGTGTGCTCTTTCCTAACTGCTTCAATGTTTGACTTTGAATAAATATTGAAAGTCTTCAAAAACACAATAATGAACAATCTTTAATCCGGGTACTAATACATATTTTGATGCAGAGAGCAAATTCAATAGATTTATAATACCTCCAATGCCTTTATTTTATATGGAAATTCCTTGGTGACATATTTTGACTCCTAAAGAATGGAGACTCTACAAAATTTTGATTTTGCAGAGCAAGAGAAACAACTAGCATAGATTTGGTTGTAGGAAGCCATAGCTTAATGTGGACCATTGAAACAGCATTGCTATGCAAAGTAAGAGAATGAGGCTGGGAGAAATAGGAATTTCAACTTCATTAGAAAATATTAAGAACATTCTCCGTTGCTTTCAAACTCGTATATCATTAAGGACTAGAAACTTGAGCAAACTGGGTTGCATGCTGTTCCTGGGGTGATTTTCTCAGCCCTTTGTGGCCCCAACTACACTGCAATATAACACAGTTTGAAACTGCATTATTTATTATTTATTTATTTATTTATTTATTTACAGTATTTATATTTACAGTATTTATATTCCGCCCTTCTCACCCCGAAGGAGACTCAGGGCAGATCACAATGTACATATATATGGCAAACATTCAATGCCATTAGACAAACAATACACACACACACAGGCTATTTAACTTCCCAGCTTCTGGCTTTGTGAGGGTATGCCCGATTCCGGCCACGGGAGGAGCTGCTGCTTTATCATCCACTGTGACGACGAGGCCTTTTTGATGGAGTACTTCCTCATCCGGTGTTGTAAATCAGTTAAATTAGCTTCCCCGCATAAGCGGTCCCTAAATGTTCTTACTTGACAGATTTAACTGTCTTTTGGGTTGCTTAAGTCAACAACGAGCAGGGATATTTTTTATTTTAATTGTCGGGTGGTCACTCCGACACGGGCTGGCCTCAAACTCATGACCTCTTGGTCATAGTGATTTATTGCAGCTGGCTACTAACCAGCCTGCACCACAGCCCGGCCAATGTAGATCATTTGATGCAGTATTATATGATCTACACTGCCGGGGTTTAGCACAGCAGGTTAAACCACCAGCTGCAATAAATCTTGTCAGTCGAAAGGTTGACAGTTCGAAGCCCGTGTCAGGGTGAGCTCCTGGCCTTTAGCCCAGCTTCCGCCTACCAAGCTGTTTGAAAGCAAAATGTGAGTAGGTAAATAGGTACTGCCTAAAAGCAGGGAGGTATTTTAAGGCACCCATAAGGAAATGGCAGAAAAATTACGGCAATTAGATCAAGGAGGAAATTCTCGAACAAAGCTCTTCGTCAGGGAGATGGAGCAACAGCATTCTCAGGAAATGAGCACAGCCTCCGAAGATGCCAAAAGATGGGGAAAGCCTATATATACCTCTATCTATGTTCAATTGTCTGTCTTGTCTGTGAATAAAATGGCATTGAACGTTTGCCACATATGTACGTTCTGCGATCTGCTGAGTCCCCTTCGGGGTGAGAAGGGCGGGATATAAACACTGTAAATCAGTAAATACACTGAGCCGATCATGCAGTTTCAAACTGCGTCACATGGCAGTGAAAATGGGTCCTGTGCCTTCGGAGGGGGTGATCTTAAATTAAATAAAAAATAATTATATTTTTTGAAAATAGTGTTTTTACACATTTTGCTTGCCTTGGACCATTTAAGCATTAAAGAGTGTTTAATTGGCCCAAAGCTCAATAATAAGCGATAACTTTGTCAGACTGAAAGATGCATTAATGGCTGTGCAGAAAGGGACGTTTCAGCAGGTGTTGCCTTTTTTACCTCGTTTCCTATAAAGCAACAGCTGCTGAGTTTCCCACCCATTCAGGCCCAGAGCATCTCCAGTTTTCAATTCAGCCAGTCTCAAAGAGCTTGAAGGCTGTGGGTGCAGCAGCTTAAAAAGCCAATGTGGTTCTAGGCTGCACCCATATAGTATCTGGATCAGGCATGGGCAAACTTTGGCCCTCCAGGTGTTTTGGACTCCAACTCCCACCATATCAGTACCAAGCTCTTACCTGCTTTTTCTGGTAATGAATGCCTAAATGCCAGCCTCCAGGTGCCCAAAAGGTGTGTGCTAAATCCCTGTCCAGGTGCCCAAGTCTTACTTGCTTTCCCTGAGACTGTGCTTCAATGCCAATCTCCCGGTGCTCAAGTCTTACCCGCTTTCCCTGGTAATATATGCTCAAATTCCAGCCTCCAGGTGCTCAAGAGTGTGTGCTAAATGCCAGTCCAGGTACCCAAGTTTGACCTATTTTTATCCCTAATGGTGGGTACTAAATACCAATCTACAGGTACAGAAATTTTACCTTTACCTATCCCTATGGTGTATGTTTTAATGCCTATCCAGGTGGCCAAGACTTACCTGCTTTCCTTGGTAATATATGCTCCAATGGCAGCCTCCAGGTACTCAAGAGGGTGTGCTTTCCTTGGTCATATATACTTCAATGCCAGCTTCCAAGTGCTCCAGGGTGTGTGCTAAATGCCTGTCCAGGTACCCAAGTCTCACCCACTTTCCCTGGTAATATATGCCCCAATGCCAGTCTCCTGGTACCCAAGTCTCACCCACTTTCCCTGGTAATATATGCCCCAATGCCAGTCTCCTGGTGCCCAAGTCTTACCCACTTTCCTTGGTAATATATGCTTCAATGCCAGTCTCCTGGTGTTCAAGAGTGTATGCTAAATGCCAGTCCAGGTTCCCAGGTTTTACCTGTATCTATCCCTGATGGTGTATGCTTTAACGTCTGTCCAGGTGCCCAAGTCTTACCCATTTTCCCTGGTAACATATGCCCCAATCCCAGTCTCCCAGTGCCCAAGTCTTACGTGCTTTCCTTGATAATATATGCTCAAATTCCATTCTCCAGGTGCTCAAGAGTGTGTGCTAAATGCCAGTCCAGGTACCCAGGCTTTACCTGAATCTATCCCTGATGGTGTATGCCCCAATGCCAGTCTCCCAGTGACCAAGTCTTACGCACATTCCTTGGTCATATATGCTTCAATTCCAGCTTCCAAGTGCTCAAGCGTGTGTGCTAAATGCCAGTCCAGGTGCCCAAAGCTTACCCACTTTCCCTGGTAATATATGCCCCAATGCCAGTCTCCCAGTGCCCAAGTTTTACCCACTTTCCCTGGTAACATATGCTTCAATGCCAGTCTCCCGGTGCCCAAGTCTTACACGCTTTCCTTGGTCATATATGCTCTAATGCCAGCCTCCAGGTGCTCAAGAGTGTGTGCTAAATGCCAGTCCAGGTACCCAAGTTTAACCTGTTTTATTTATTTATTTTGTGTCAAAAGCATTGCATAATAAATAAGTTAAAAAGTTTAACCTGTATCTCTCCCTGATGGTATATGCTTTAATCCCTGTCCAGGTGCCCAAGTCTCACCCACTTTCCCTGGCAATATATGCCGCAATGCCAGCCTCCAGGTGCCCAGGGCTGCTGACCTGTCTGTATATATACTCTACTGTATATGCTTCAATGCCAGCTTCCAGGTGCTGAAGAGTGTGTGCTAAATGCCAGTCCAGGTACCCAGGTTTGACCTGTTTATATCCCTGATAGTGTGTACTAAATGCCAATCTCCAGGTACTGCTTTGACCTGTATCTATCCGTGACGGTGTATGCTTTAATGCCTGTCCAGGTGCCCAAGTCTCACCCACTTTCCCTGGTAATATATGCTTCAATGCCATTCTCCTGGTGCCCAAGTCTCACCCACTTTCCCTGGTAATATATGCTTCAATGCCATTCTCCTGGTGCCCAAGTCCTACCCGCTTTCCTTGGTAATATATGCTTCAATGCCATTCTCCTGGTGCCCAAGTCCTAACCGCTTTCCTTGGTAATATATGCTTCAATGCCAGTCTCCTGGTGTTCAAAAGAGTGTGCTAAATGCCAGTCCAGGTTCCCAGGTTTTACCTGTATCTATCCCTGATAGTGTATGCTTTAATCCCTGTCCAGGTGCCCAAGTCTCACCCACTTTCCCTGGCAATATATGCCCCAATGCCAGCCTCCAGGTGCCCAGGGCTGCTGACCTGTGTGTCTGCCCAGGTGAGGTGCCTGCCTGTCCTCCTGCTGTCCTCCGTGGCGCCCCCTGGCGGCCTTTCCTACCCCCCGCCCACGTGTGAGGCTGCTCAGTTTACAGCCTGGCTCTTCTTTACCGGGAGCGTGAAGGGGAGCGGGCGGGCGGGCCAATGGGCGGGCAGGCGGCGCGCGGAGGGCCAATCAGGCGCTGCGGGTCGGAGGAGAGGAGGAGAGGAGAGGCGAGGGGATGCTGCTGGGGCTGCCGCCGTTGCTCGGGCTGCTCTCCTCCTCTTTCCTCCCTTCGCGCCGAGCTTCTCCCACCGCAGCGCAGAGCCGAGAAGCAGGCTTCTTCCCCCGGCGTCGCGAAGATGCCGGGCTCGGGCTCGTGGCTGCTGGCCCTCCTCCTCCTCCTCCTTTGCCCGCCGCCCGCCCGCCCAGGTAGGAAGCCGCCTCACCTGCAGCCCTGCCCGGCCATCCCTCAGACCGGGGCCCTTTCCAACCCGCCCCTTCCTTTCCCAAACTTTGCAAAGAGTTGGAGCACATTGCAATTGCCTCGTTGGTTCCACTCTTTGCAAGCCGCTTTGGCCCCTTCTGCACAGCTGTATAAAATCCACTGGATTGTATGGCAGTGTGGACTCAGATAACCCGGGCCAGAGCAGATATTGTGGATTATGTGCCTTGATATTCTGGAGTCTATGGCTGTGTGGAAGGGCCCAGGGAGTCCCCTTTGGGGAGGTTAAGCGGGGTATAAATAATAAATATAACAATAATATAATAATAATAATAATAATAATAATATATTTTGAATTGTATATAATATACAATTATATGCAAAATATAATATAATAATATAGAATAATAATAATACATTTTGAATTGCATACAATATTATATATATATATATATATATATATATATATATATATATAATTATATATATAATATAATAGTATATAATAAAATTAAGATATATAATACAGTAGAGTCTCACTTATCCAACACTCGCTTATCCAACGTTCTGGATTATCCAACGCATTTTTGTAGTCAATGTTTTCAATATGTCATGATATTTTGGTGCGAAATTTGTAAATACAGTAATTACTACGTAGCATTACTGCGTATTGAACTACATTTTCTGCCAGATTTGTTGTATAACATGATGTTTTGGTGCTTAATTTGTAAAATCATAAATTAATTTGATGTTTAATAGGCTTATCCTTAATCTCTCCTTATTATCCAACATATTCGCTTATCCAACGTTCTGCCGGCCCGTTTATGTTGGATAAGTGAGACTCTATTGTAATAATAATAATAATATACTTTGAATTGTATATAATATACAATTATATGTAAAATATAATATAATAATATAGAATAATAATAATATATTTTGAATTGCATACAATATGCAATTACAGTAGAGTCTCACTTATCCAACGTTCTGGATTATCCAACGTTCTGGATTATCCAACGCATTTTTGTAGTCAATGTTTTCAATATATCATGATATTTTGGTGCTAAATTCGTAAATACAGTAATTACAACATAACATTACTGCGTATTGAACTACTTTTTCTGTCAGATTTGTTGTATAACATGATGTTTTGGTGCTTAATTTGTAAAATCATAACCTATTTTGATGTTTAATAGGCTTTTTCTTAATCTCTCCTTATTATCCAACATATTCATTTATCCAACATTCTGCCGGCCCGTTTATGTTGGATAAGTGAGACTCTACTGTATATATATAATATAATAGTATAGAATAAAATTAAGATATATAATACCTTGAATTGTATATAATATACAATTACAGTAGAGTCTCACTTATCCAACACTCGCTTATCCAACATTCTGGATTATCCAACGCATTTTTGTAGTCAATGTTTTCAATATATCGTGATATTTTGGTGCTAAATTCATAAATACAGTAATTACTACTTAGCATTATTGCGTATTGAACTACTTTTTCTGTCAAATTTGTTGTTAAACATGATGTTTTGGTGCTTAATTTCTAAAATCATAACCTAATTTGATATGTAATAGGCTTTTCCTTTATCCTTCCTTATTATCCAACATATTCGCTTATCCAACATTCTGCCGGCCCGTTTATGTTGGATAAGTGAGACTACTGTATCTTGAATTGTATATAATATACAATTATATGTAAAATATAATATAATAATATAGAAAAATAATACATTTTGAATTGCATAAAATATGCAATTATATATATAAATGAATAGTATATAATAAAATTAAGATATATACTATCTTGAATTGTATATAATATACAATTATATGTAAAATATATTATAATATAATAATATAAAATAATCATAATATATTATGAATTGCATACAATATACATTATATATAATATAGTATATAATATATGTGGAGCCCCAGTGGCGAAGTGTGTTAAAGCACTGAGCTGCTGAACTTGCAGACCGAAAGGTCCCACGTTCAAATCCAGGGAGCGGAGTGAGCGCCCGCTGTTAGCTCCAGCTTCTGCCAACCTAGCAGTTCGAAAACATGCCAATGTGAGTAGATCAATAGGTACCGCTCCGGTGGGAAGGTAACGGCATTCCATGCAGTCATGCCAACCACATGACCTTGGAGGTGTCTATGGACAACGCTGGCTCTTTTGCTTAGAAATGGAGATGAGCACCAACCCCCAGAGTCAGACATGACTGGACTTAACGTCAAGGGAAACCTTTACCTTTACCTAGAAATAATAAATATAATAATGTAATGTAACTATAATGTACATTGTATATTATATATAATATAATAATATATCATATATTTTGAATTGTATATAATATACCATTATATGTAATATAATTATATAGTATAATATAATAATATATATAATCTATAATAATATATTTTGAATTGTATATAATGCAATTATACAACAGCGCTCCATGCAGTCATGCCGGCCACATGACCTTGGAGGTGTCTACGGACAACGCTGGCTCTTTGGCTTAGAAATGGAGATGAGCACCGACCCCCAGAGTCAGACACGACTGGACTTAACGTCAGGGGAAAACCTTTACATTTACAATTATATATATAATAATATATTATAATATAATAATATGTATAATCCAATAATGACATATAATAATGATATATTTTGAATTGTATGTAGTATATACAGTACTTATATAGGAGCCCCTGGTGGTGCAGCGGGTTAAAGCGCTGAGCTGCTGAACTTGCTGACCGAAAGGTCAGAGGTTAGAATGCGGTTTGAATCCGGTGAGCAGGGTGAGTTCCACTGTTAGCCCCAGCTTCTGCCAATCTAGCAGTTCAAAACCATGCAAATGTGAGTAGATCAATAGGTACTACTCTGATGGGAAGGTAACCGCTCCATACAGTCATGCTGGCCACATGATCTTGGCTTAGAAATGGAGATGAGCACCAACCCTATATAATTATATATATAATATAGCAATAACAATATAATAAATATAAATATGTAACATTTATATATATATATATATATATATATATATATATATATATATATATATATATAAAAATAAAATTGTATCCTAATGCTTTTATGTCAAGCCGCTTTGAGTCCCCTTTGGGGAGATAAAGCAGGGAATAATAATAATAATAATAATAATAATAATAATAATAATAATAATAATAATAGAGGTGACACTGCTCTCTTGCATCTCCATTGGATGAAACAGGATTGTCCTCTTGAGCAGACCTTGCCAAGGAGAACCTACTGCTTGGAGTTTCCTTTCATAGAATCTTAGACTTGGAGGGGACCCCAAAGGGCTATCTAGTCCAACCCCATGCCATGCAGGAAAAGCTCAGTCAAGGGGAGGAAAGTGGGCTATGAGTCATCATCTTGTGTTTAATCTCTGTTTTGTGTGTTTTCACATGTACTGTAATTCATAGAACCATGCTCTAATATGTAGCTTTTACAGAAATACATTATAATATGTGGATTTGTAGTACTTTTATAATGTTTATGCGTTTTCATTCACGAGGAGAGGTGGGTGAGAAATAAAATTATTACTATCATCATCAATACTATAGAATGAATGCAGTTTGCAAAGCAGTTTTAACCATCATGGCTCAATGCTAAGGAATTCTTGGATCTGTAGTTTGGAGAGGCCCCAGACCTGTACACTGTAGAACTGATAGATCTTGACATGTTAACTCTCGTGGCTCAACGCAAGGGAATCCTGACGGTTGTAGTTTTGGAAGGTCTTCCCCCTTCTCTGCTGGTTCTTCTCCAAGCTAGAGATCCCAGGGCTGCATTGCGTTGTTAAAGTGGAGCCCAAAGTGCATCCGTTCCCCAGTGGAGATGCTCGGCTCCTGCTGCCTTGGCTTTTCTCTCCCTTCGCAGCTTCCCTTTCGCTTGTATGGCTCAGCTCCCAGTTTCTCCCTGATCCAGAAAGGATGTCTCTGTTTCCAGACTTGTGTATATCCTTCCTTCCCTGCTGGAAGGGTTGTAAAAGTTGCAGAAAAGGGGAGAAAGGGGTGGGAAGCGTGCTCCTGTTAACTCTGCGCCTCCCGGCTTCCCCTGTTCGTTCGCAAGCTGCAATGTGAATCTTTGCTGGCTGCAGTGGGCAGGAGTAGACAACAGTCATAATACCAAGCTTGATGGTGCAGCTTGATGGGTTAAGCCAGGGGTTCTCAAACTTTTTAAGTGGAGGGCCGGTTCACGGTCCTTCAGATTGTTGGGGGGCCGGACTATGAAATTAGGATTTGTTGTTGTGTGCCTTCAAGTCATTTCAGAGTTAGGTCAACCTTGAGTCTAAAGTTTAGGACAGAGGCCAGGTAAATGACATTGGAGGGCTGCATCCGGCCCATGGGCCTTAGTTTGGGGACCTCTGATCTGGACGATTTCATAAGACCATAGGAAAGCAAAGAGACCTCCAAAAACCATCTAGATGGTTTCATAAGACCATAGGTAAGGAAAGGGACCCTCAAAGGTCATCTAGACTGTCTCATAGGACCATAAGTAAGGAAAGGGACCTCCAAAAGCCATCTAGATGGTCTCATAAGGCCGTAGCTAAGCAAAGAGACATTCAAAAACCATCTAGATGGTCTCATAAGACCATAGGTAAGGAAAGGGACCCTCGATGGCCATCTAGATGATCTCATACAGCCATCAGAAGACCATAGGTAAGGAAAGAGACCCTCAAAGGTCATCTAGACGGTCTCATAGGACCATAGGTAAGGAAAGTGACCTCCAAAAGTCATCTAGATGGTCTCATAAGGCCGTAGCTAAGCAAAGAGACCTTCAAAGACCATCTAGACGATCTCATAAGACCATAGGTAAGCACAGAGACCTCCAAAGACCAACCCTAAGTCTAAAGTTTAGGACAGGGGCCAGGTAAATGACCTTGGAGGGCCCCGGGCCTTAGTTTGGGGACCCCTGGGTTAAGCAATGGTACTATTAGGTGGATCTGGAACTGGTTCAGCAACCCAAAGGGTGCTTCTTCGGCAGAAAAAATAGAATGCAAAGATACAGAATGGGGGACGCCTGGCTTGACAGCAGTGTGTGCGAAAAAGACCTTGGAGTCCTCATGGAAAACAAGTTAAACATGAGCCAACAATGTGATGCGGCTGCTAAAAAAGCCAACGGGATTCTGTCCTGCATCAATAGGGGAATAGCGTCTAGATCCAGGGAAGTCCTGCTCCCCCTCTATTCTGCCTTGGTCAGACCACACCTGGAATCACACTGTGTCCAATTTTGGGCACCACAGTTGAAGGGAGATGTTGACAAGCTGGAAAGCGTCCAGAGGAGGGCGACTAAAATGATCAAAGGTCTGGAGAACAAGCCCTATGAGGAGAGGCTTAAAGAGCTGGGAATGTTTAGCCTGCAGAAGAGAAGGCTGAGAGGAGACATGATAGCCATGTACAAATACGTGAAGGGAAGTCATAGGGAGGAGGGAGCAAGCTTGTTTTCTGCTGCCCTGCAGATTAGGATGCAGAAAAATGGCTTCAAACTACAGGAAAGAAGATTCCACCTGAACATCAGGAAGAACTTCCTCACTGTGAGAGCTGTTCACCAGTGGAACTCTCTTCCCCGGACTGTGATGGAGGCTCTTTCCTTGGAGGCTTTTAAGCAGAGGCTGGATGGCCATCTGTCGAGGGTGCTTTGAATGCGATTTCCTGCTGCTTGGCAGGGGGTTGGACTATATGGCCCATGAGGTCTCTTACAACTCTACTATTCTATGATTCTATGATTCAATGGTTCCTCTTCTTCTTCCTGGAAAGAAGTGACTATTTGATGCCATGAAGAGGGATCAATCCTGGACCTAGTTCTGTACAACGTCTTTATTAATGACTTGGATGAAGGTTTAGAGCAGGGGTCCCCAAACTAAGGCCCGGGGGCCACATGCGGCCCATCAAAGCCATTTATCTGACCCCCACGGTGGCAGCTCCCTCCTCCTCCGCCTGGTGCATGCCTTCCAAAGCTTTGCTTATTTATAATGGTATTTTAATTATTTTAATTAATTATTAAGGGGTGCTTTGCTAGTGCTTTTGGTGCACAAAGGCAGAAGGGGGTTGGACTAAATGGCCCAAGAGGTCTCCTCCAACCCTCTTTATTATTATTATTATTATTATTATTATTATTAGTGAATAATTTTTTTATTTTATAGTGAAACATAATACATTGAAAGTGGTGGAACAATACATCAATAGAAAAGTGGGAAAGTATCAAGTTTATAAATTTATTTATTTATTATTTAAACTTATATGCTGCCACTCCCCTAGGGCTCGGGGCGGCTTACAAGAAAGGCTAAAATCTAACAATTTAAAAACATCTTTAAAATATCTTTTTTAAAAAATCTTAAAAACACTCCCCCAATATTATTATTATTATTATTATTATTATTATTATTATTATTATTGACAGAAAGACACAGTATAACACAGCAAACGGGATATATGCTGGATTTCGTATCATAAAATGACAAGTTGAACACTTCCTAAATGTCTAGGATTGTGATTATTATTATTATTATTATTATTATTATTATTATTATTATTATTATTATTATTAACATTGAGGCTGGGTAGCCATCTGTCAGGGGTGCTTTGCTTGTGCTTTTGGAGCACAAAGGCAGAAGGGGGTTGGACTCAATGGCCCAAGAGGTCTCTTCCAACCCTCTTTATTATTTTTATTATGATAATGATGATGATGATGATGATTATTATTGTATGCACAGCATCGTATCACAAAATCACAAGTCGAACACTTCCCAAGCGTTTAGGACTGTGTGATGTATTTTCGGATGATGCGCGCAGATCCCAGCAGGGTGGCCTTTTGCAGTTGGCAGATCCTAATTTTGTCAATGCCTATTGTTTCCAAATGCTGGCTGAGATCTTTTGGCACCGCATCCAATGTGCCGATCACCACCGGGACCACCTGCACTGGTTTCTGCCAGAGTCTTTGAAGTTCAATCTTGAGGTCCTGATAGAGACTGAGTTTTTCCTGTTGTTTTTCGTCAATGCGACTGTCACCTGGGATGGCAACATCAATGATCCAAACCTTTTTCTTTTCCACAACTGTGATGTCTGGTGTGTTGTGTTCCAGAGCTTTGTCAGTCTGGATTTGGAAGTCCCACAGTATCTTTGCGTGCTCATTTTCCAATACTTTTGCAGGTTTGTGATCCCACCAGTTCTTTGCTGCTGGGAGGTGGTACTTGAGGCATAAGTTCCAATGAATCATTTGGGCCACATAGTTGTGCCTCTGTTTGTAGTCTGTCTGTGCAATTTTCTTACAGCAGCTGAGGATATGATCAATGGTTTCGTCAGCTTCCTTGCACAGTCTGAATTTGGGGTCATCAGCTGATTTTTCGATCTTGGCCTTGATTGCATCTGTTCTGATGGCTTGCTCCTGGGCTGCAAGGATCAGGCCTTCTGTCTCCTTCTTCAGGGTCCCATTCGTGAGCCATAGCCAGGTCTTTTTCTTCTTCTTCTTCTTCTTCTTCTTCTTCTTCTTATTATTATTATTCTTATTATTATTATTATTACAGCTGGTAGGGTTTTAGGAATTGTGGGAGTTGAAGTCCAAAAGACTTGGAGGGAGGACCGAAGTTGGCCTTCCTGGTCTACACTCTTGGAATCGATGCCATTTGACACCACTTGTAACTGTTGTGGAAGCTGTAATTTGAAGAGGAGCTGCACTCTTGGACTGCATCAAACAACAACTCCCAGGATTAATACCATTTCACACCGCTTGGACTGGCACCTTGCTATGCAGTCCTGGGAGTTGTGGTTTGCACTCTTGGGCACAAAAGGCCTTGTCCAATGACAGCTTCCAGAATTCCATTGCATGGTCATTCCCGCCCAAGGGGTGCCAAAATGCACTAATCCCACAGTGTAGATGTCACTATAGCGAGCTTTTTTTAAAGCATCCTTTAAAATGTTTTTCCTTCCTTCTCTTCTTTTTTCCAAAACCAACAGCATCCAATGCAGTCATTATTCCACTCCTGTGATCATTTCTGCGTATTTCCCACCTCTGTAGCATCCAGATCCAGATGTTAAGCAGAACTGTACACAATATTCCGAATGTGATCCCAATCTGGATTTGTGTGAAGGCAACCTGATATTGGCAGTTTTATTTTCTGTTCCTTACCTAATTAAGTCCAACATGGAATGTGCTTTTCTTCCCCAAAAAAACATTTGACAGCAGCGGCAATCCCGAGAATCCCTTATTTGGTCATTTGCTGACAGCTCAGAGCCTGGAAGTGTGGATGTGAGTTTATACTTCAACCACTTTACGCTTGTTTGCTCTGATTCTCATTTACTGCCCATTTCCCTGGACTGTAGAGATCCTTTGGAAGTTCTTCACAACCTGCTTTCTTTCTTGCCACCCGGAATAATTTACTATTTTTAGTGAAGGTAGACACCTCACCTCCCTCCAGATAGTGTGCAAACAAATGGGAAATAATCTGCTTCCGGAAGAGATCCCTGCTCACGTCTCCATATTAGAATTATCCATGAAAATAATAAATAGTGACTCGTCGTTCCCACTGCCTGTTTCCAATTTCTTTAAGTACTCTTCTGTGCCTAAAATTGAAGTGAACTCATTCTTGCCCAATATTGTTAACAGCAGCCAAGTTGATTATTTTTAATTACTAGCTTGGGGACCCGGCGGTGCCCGGGTCATTTAAGAAAGGCATTGTTTGCCTGTGTTCCAAATGTAGTCTGTATCCAATGTCAGCTAGGTTCAGTGGGTGCGGGTGAACTCCCAACTCCTATATGCAAGTCCCATCGTCCAGTGTCCATCCCCCTCCAAACAGTGCCAGGATATAGAATAGGTCATGGGGGCTCTATGTACCATGTTTGGTCTTGAGCAGTCATTTGTGTGGGTTGTGGTGCTCTCAGGAAGTGAGTGAAGGTATTGCAAGTCCCATCGTCCATGGTCCATCGTCCTCCAAACTGCACCTGGGTGTAGAGTGAGTCATGGGTGTTCTCTGTGTCAAGCTTAGTCTTGATGAGACATTGATAAGGGTGACAGTGGTCTTGGGAAGTGAGTGAACATACTGCAAGTCCCATCATCCATGGTCCAAGCTCTTCCAAACCTCACCAAGATGTAGAGTGGGTGATGAGGGCTTTGTGTACCAAGTTTGGTCCTTATTCATCATTGGTGGGGGTCACAGTGGTGCCGGGAAGTGAGTGAAGATACTGCAAGTCCCATCATCCATAGTCCCTCTGCACCAGGATGTAAAGTGGGCCACCCTGCACCTGCGTGTCAAGTTTGATACAGTTTCGTCATTCATGGGCATCACAGTGGTCTGTGGGAGGCGAATTGGATGAAGGTACTGCAAATCCCATAATCCTTGGTCCATCCTCCGCCAATTGCTGCAGCATGTAAAGTGTGTTATTTGGGATATGTGTGCCTGGTTTGGTTCAGTTCTGTGATTTGTGGCAGTTGCTGTGGTCTCAAGAAGTGAAATAAGGTACTGCAAATCCCATCATCCTTGGTCCATCCTGCCCCAATCTACACCAGGATGTAAAGGGGGTCACAGGGGTTCTGTGTGTCAAGTTTGGTATAATATAATATATTTAGAATTGTATATAATATACAATTATATGTAATATAATAATATAGTATAATATAATATATATAGTCTATGATAATATATTTAGAATTGTATATAATATACAATTTTATATATAATATAAATATATATATTGAATTGCATATAATATACAATTATACAACAGTCATGCCAGCCACATGACCTTGGAGGTGTCTATGGACAACGCTGGCTCTTTGGCTTAGAAATGGAGATGAGCACCAACCCCCAGAATCAAACACGACTGGACTTAACGTCAGGGGAAACCTTTACCTTTACCTTACATGTTCATACCAGTGTTTCTCAAACTCTGCTCCTCCAGGTGTTTTGGACTTCAGCTCCCAGAAATCCCAGCCAACTTACCATCTGTTAGGAATTGTGGGAGCTGAAACCCAGAACATCCAAAGCAGCTCAGATTGAGAAGCTCTGGTTTATATGCTCTAGTCCCGGCAGTTCAGGTGAGTCTGATTCAAACAGAGACCTTTGCATTCAGAAGGCAGATGAGCAGGTATGCTGTTATTTCTTACTAAACCTAGGAATGAGGATATTTGGAGAGTTATTTTCACCATTTCTTTCTCTCCCTCTCTCTCCCCCTTCACAGCCAGTGATGATGTCGAGGTGGTGATCCCAGAATGGGTGCCGCAGGAGCGGATCCATTTCCTACAAGCCGAAAGGAGCCAGGTGTGGGGAGGCCGGAGCCGGCGTTCTGCATCATTCGACCCCGAAGAGGAAGATGCCGAAGCTGCGCTCTTTATTCGCCTCCCTGCAGGAAGTGGCCTTCACCTGGACTCCGACCTCTACCTGAGCCTCCGTCCGAACGCACAGTTCTTGGCACCTGGGTTTTCAGTGCAGGAAATCCCTGAGGACCCAAGTGTCGAACGCAATGCTGGCGTGGATCGGAGTTGCTTTTACACGGGCCACGTGCTCAACCGCAGCGTTGACTCCTTTGCTTCGCTCAGCACATGCAACGGGCTGGTAATTGTCCTCATGTCTTTGACCTGTGTGGGTTGTGTGAGGGGCATGCATGGATGCACAACACATTTATATTTATTGGGGAGTCAGAGTTCAGAGGGAGGGAGAACCCTCTTGCTTGCTGGGAAGTGGAAAGTGGAAATCGAGGGTGCTTTCCAGCCATGCTAGAAAGACAAAGCATCTCTCCTTTGGTATCATTTTCAATATCGGTGCAGTGGGAACTGTATTAAACATTGCAGTATGGGGTGCTAAAGGATTAGGAACCTGGCTATCTATCAAGCATGTCCTTTTCCATAATTCACCACTCCATCTCGCCCTATCCAATAATTGGCCTGCTATTACACTATGTAACATGATTTTCATTCTTGGATTATAAATGTCATTTCCTAATCGGTTCAGAAAAGGCAGAGGAACGAGAGACCAAATTGCCAATATCCGCTGGATAATGGAGGAAGCCAGGGAGTTTCAGAAAAACATCTACTTCTGCTTTATTGACTGTGTGGACCATCACAAACTGTGGCATGTACTTGGTGGTCTGGGGATACCAAGTCACCTTGTCTGTCTCCTGAGAAATCTGTATAAAGACCAAGCATCCCCAGTAAGAACAGACCACGGAACAGGAGACTGGTTCAAGATTGGGAAAGGAGTGCGGCAGGGCTGTATACTATCGCCCTCCCTATTCAACTAGTATGCAGAACAAATCATGCAATGTGCAGGTCTTGACAAATCCAAGGCTGGAGTTAAAATTTCTGGAAGAAACATTAACAACCGTATGCAGATGATACCACTCTGATGGCCGAAAGTGAGGAAGAGCTGAGGAGGCTTATCACCAAAGTGAAAGAAGAAAGTGCAAAAGCTGAGTTGCAGTTAGTCAATAAAGCCAGGTAGAATTGGAGACAACACAGACTTCTCAAGGAAGATTAGGAAGCAGGCCTACTGCTTTGTCTTACGATTTCGTAACCAATGAGCTTTGGGTGGGACGGAGACCAAAAAAGCAACTGTGGGCAACTCTTTGTATATCCTGCTTGGAGGATCTGAAGTCAGCATTGCTCCCACGTGCAAATACTCCATTTAAAAATATATTTTTCTCTCACACACACTGTGAAATGTGTGAAGCTGCTTAGGATAAATAAGATCACGACAGAACAGGAATATAGCTGGAATAGCTAAGGTGTTCTGGAACAAGTAATTCATGAATGCAGCAAAAAGTAAAGTGTTCCTCATTAGTAACATGCTATTAACAGGGTTTTTAAGAGGCAGAGAGAAAGAAAGCCCTACCTATCATCCTATTATCTCACTGTGGTCTTCTTCATAATCAAAAATATATCATTCTTATCCTACATTGTCTTATTCATAGTGGATTGAATTTTCTGGATCGCTTAGGTATCTTGTTACTCTAGACAAGAGATATTTGGACATGGTTTATCTCCAGCAATTTTCTGCTGAAGGCTGAGGCATGTGTGGCCAAGATAAGCAAAACAATGCACCCAACAATGGGAACGAACATGCCTTAATCTCGGCCGTGATGCGAAAACCTGTCGCGTCCTATGCTTTGACTCAGAAATATCTTCACTGCGGTGAACTGCTTCCTTGGCAACTTTCTATCTCCTTATGCGTCGGTGTCAGTTTTAATAGGAATCCCATCTGTGGGAGAACAAAACTGCGGGTTGTTTGGAGCAGCCGCTACATTCATGACATCTGTGTGCCATACATAAGTAGAATAACATAGCCTACACAGTAAGTAAAGCACAAAATAAATAGGAACACAGACTTGCGCATGGCATTAGCCTACATCACCGTTGGCGAAAGACAGATAGCGGGAGGAGTGGCATGTCCTGCAAAGGAGCTGCAATGCTTGGGATGCAGGGTAGAGAATGGGGCTGCCTAACTGGGCCCAGCAGCTGGCATCTGGAAGGCTTATCCAGATGTTTAACAGACAGCATTAACTTTTCTGTTCACAATGTGGGGAATTGCACAGATACGATCAGAAGTGTCCTTTGGTTTTGGCTCTTGTCTCAGTCTTCAGAGCCTGGGATGCCCTTGACCCCCAGCATTTCACAAATGTAAACTGCGACTTGTGGATGAGTAACATCAGAGGGCGATCAAGATGCCCAAGATGACGAATGAGGAAATGCAAGCGGGCAAGCTACGTTTCCTTTTCCTGAGCCCGCTAGGAAGAGTAAGCGTCCCTCCTTTCTGCTCAATGCCACCTTACTGTGTTAACTGAGTGCAAGCTGTGTTTGCACTTGAGCTCGGTTTGCAGCATTTGCAGTAAGCTGGAGGCAAAGGAGGAAAATGGGAAGGGAAGAGAAAAACCGGGACTTTTAAAGGCAGCTGAAAAATAGGATGACGGAATCAGAGGTTTCATTTTTAAGTTGATACAAGTGTCTCAGGTGAGGGATGGAGACAACAAAAGACAAAAACTCCTGGATGTTGATATTGTGTTGCACAGGTTATAAATAACAAGAGCTTTCGTTTGGATTTGGGAAGCTCTCCATGTATCTGAGGAAGTAGCCTTAAGGGTGCATCTACAGTCTACAAGGCGTAGAGCCTTTTCGGCCTATGCTCCAATTCTGTGGAACTCATTGCCTCCATATGTTAGAGCAATGTCGGAGTTGTGACCTTTTGTAAAAGCGCTCAAGACTTGGCTGTTTGGTTGTGCATTTAAGTAAGCCAGATCAAATTTGCCAAATAGTCACTATTGAATGTTTTTATGTTGAATGTTTTTATATTGTGGAATGATATTTTAAATTGTAAGTCGCTCGGAGCACTCTGGTGGAGAGCGATTAATTAAGAAATAAAGTGAAGTGAAGTGAAGAATTAATGCAGTCTGGCACCACTTGAACTGCCATGTCTCCATACCCTGGAATCCTGGGAGTTGTAGTTTTACAAGGTCCATAGCCTTCTTTGCCAAAAAGATTGACCAATATCAGGATTGGTCATGTTTGTGCATCATCACAACGCATTGCGGAGTACCAGGACTATTTCCATCCCTTCCTCTTTTCCTCCTCCTCCTGCTTTGAACATTGAAATGGAGGAGTTTATTGAATGAGCCGCAGTTTGCATTGTAGAATTGGTGCATGTATAATGGAGGCTCTCTGCGCCATTAACTACATAGGCAGCAAGCAAGAGAGGTTATTGATATTCTTTGGACTCTCAAATCGTTGATTTCCTCAGTTTGATGCACCAGGGAAGCTTGGTCCAGATGCATAGGCTTGGATTGCTGCCTTGGCACAAAACGGTGACTCGTATAGAATCTTTTTTGCAAGTTTCTTAATTGCCTTGGCAATTCAACTGCCCTGCCTTTGGAGGTTCCAGAAAAACGACGGGTCTCCTTATTAGTTGGATTTCTCTCCCCCCAGTGTCCAACCCAATTGTGTCATGCTAATTGCAAAATGGGAATTGGGTTTAATAACATCACAGCAGCCCTTTGGAAACCGGCACGTTAATGAATCCTGAGCCCCTCTGCAGGTGTGGATGCCCTCCGGCAGGAAAGCCTTCGAAACATGAAAAGTCGTATTTGATGGGGAACCGAAAGCCTTGTTATTTTCCCCATATGGCTTTGGCGTTTTGTGAAGGATCCAGGCTTCATGTTGGAGTGCCAACTCACCCCAGAATGTGAATCGGGGCAAAAAGTCCATGTTCCAAAGCATGCCTCACCAAAAGTAAAAAGTCGAAATCCCCATCGTTTTCTGTCTTGGCTGAATTCTCCCCAAAATGCTCATTAAGCGGAAATGGGAATGTAAGTCTGTAGTCATCTTGCAATGTGAAATGATGTGAGCGAGACCAAGCCGAGGAGTTGGTGAAGACAAAGACTGGCGTGTTGTGCGTGGGGGGCCTGTGTAATTTATAACACATATGTAATGTAGATTGTAAATCACATTAATGTCGTTGGCTGTTCCACATCCAAGCGCTCATAGTACGTACGTGCAGAGGACTTGCTTGGGAGGGTGCTTGGCTGATGCAGAGCTGTGTTTCGTTCGTCTGAAAAAGAAAAGCATTCTCGAAATGTCTCTCCTTTCCTCTCAATCTGTACCCATCTGGTGCGTTTGCAACCAGGGAAAGAACAGGTGGAGAAACAGAAAGAGAAGAGGATGAATGAAGCCACTTTGGCACATCTCCACACTGAGATATGTTGGAGTGTTCAATGATGGTCAACCAAAGTTTTGTTACAATGTTGTGTACAGAGCCTGGGGCTTTCCCCAGCAGTAAAGATCACATGCAGTTATGATAATAGACATCTCTAGGTTCATTATCATTGCTGTATCTGATGATGCCATCCCTAAAATGCCATATCTCTTCAACCAGGTCGTATTCCAGCTGAAGTTTTTCCAAAATGTTCCTGATTTGGGTTTTGGGAAGTGGAATCTGCTGGTCTTTCCCAGTTATGAGATGCATTGAGAACAGTCAGATACTGGAGAGTCTCCTTGAAGTCTCAATGCATTCCAGTATCCTGTCAATGTCATTTTCCAGTATCCTGATTTATAGCTTTTTGAAAACATTTCAGTCAGGACACTGTAGCTTTTGGGGTCTCATTTGTTAATGATCATATTT
Organism: Anolis carolinensis; assembly: GCF_035594765.1. Classification (NCBI taxonomy): domain Eukaryota; kingdom Metazoa; phylum Chordata; class Lepidosauria; order Squamata; family Anolidae; genus Anolis; species Anolis carolinensis. Next base: position 12,600,260 of record NW_026943822.1, on the reverse strand, counting down.
ATTGACTGTAAGATACCACCAAGTTCTAAGACATTGATTTTGAAGCTTCAATTTCGAGGGAACGATGACTGTATTTTCAATTCAAAAACGCAGCCTGATTTTGGAGCTCTGATTTCCAGGGAAGAAGAATTTTGTACCATAATAAAATGTTTGTTGTTGTTTAATTTGCTTCTTTCGATGCAATAGGCAGGATTTTAAAATCATTTATTTTAATGGGACGAGCACAATCTCTAAGGACTTCTTTCCATAGGGAGAGCAGATTTCTCAAATGTGTTGGGAATCACCCTGGACTACTCAAGTCTAAATGTAGTCAGATAGATGATACAGTTAGATTGAGGGAATCCTTTCCCCGTTTCCAAAGCATGCCTAAATAGGCTTTACTGTGTTTCACTCTATCCTGTTTATGTCACATCCCTTACTTTGAAGTTAGTAGAAATGTGAATCTCTAGGGACACTAACTTCTCATTGGTCAGAATGTATTTTATGGCCCCAATAAACTGGACCATGAGGTTGGAACCATTTTGGTTCTCTCTTCTCCCTTTGTTCTTCAAGCTAACAAGCAGCATCTTGCTGTCTCTCCTGGCAAGATGTAACTATATAGATGTTTGTTATTTTTCCTTTCTTATTTTTCCTTAGAAACCAGTCTAGAGTAGACTAGACAGCTCCCAAGCCTTTCTATCTATAATGGAATTCTTTTTACCTGAATAAATGTTTTTGAACTTTTACTGAGACTCTGCAATCGATTGCCATCCTAAGCTGAAAGGCTTCTCTTTACTCACCCCGTGTAAGTAACTGTTGCATTTGAAAGCTTTTGCTTTTGCTACTCTGTTGCATTTTGGTGGAATCTCCCCCAGAGAGGGTTAAATTGAGTCTAACCACTCAGAGATTACCACAACAAAATGAACTGAAACTGTCATGACAGCACAGCATGCAATTTTTTTTAAAAAACTGCAAATCTAGGATTGGTTCTAAGGCTCAGCCCAATTTTGGAGCTGCATTTTCAAATCGGTGAAATGCAGTCACAACTGCAAATGTGCAACCGGCTTGGCTAATGATTTCATAACCAACAAACACGATGCCAGCCATTGCTTGTGTTTCTGCTTGCTGAATTTTCTAGATACTCTGATATGATTCTAAGAATGTTTTCTTTGTTGTTGGACAGGTTGGCTTGATCCAGATTGGGTCGGAACAAGTGCAGATACATCCGGTGAACACATCGGAGACATTGTTTGATGGGAAGGAGCACTTCCTCAGGCGCAAAAGGTCTGCACGATCCACCCGCCCTGCCCGTCCGGGGGTCCCAGGTGAACACTGCAAAGTGGTAGCAGGTGAGTGTGCGGACATCAATGTGCCGACAAGTAGCATCCTTGAACCCATGGTGGCTAGAGCTGGGCATTCCAGCACTGTAGGTGGGACCTGGGGATGACACATAAGGTTGCTTGTCCTGTGTAGTTTTGGGGCAGCCAAAGGAATGTGCATGGAATTTATTCCATTTGTGTTCCAGGTTTATGTCGAATGTCTTAAGGGTCAAATTTACAAGGGTTGGCTGGAATAGTGGCAGGGATCCAAAGCATACAACTGAGCAGATAAGGGATTGATCCTGGTGTGCAAAAGGAGCAGGCATGAAGATAACACTGTGTTACACCATGATTTTTGTTTCTGGGTTATCAATGTCATTTCCTAATTGGTTCTATCATAAAAACATGGGGAAAGTTTATTAAACTGCACAATGTTTGCCTTTGCTAGAGGGACATCCTGCAGCACGTTATATTATCATATTACCGTATATACTCGAGTATAAGCCGACCTGAATATAAGCCAAGACACCTAATTTTACCACAAAAAAACTGGGATAACGTATTGACTCAAGTATAAGCCGAGGGTGGGAAATGCAGCAACTACGGGTAAATTTCAAAATAAAAATAGATACCAATAAAATTTCATTGATTGAGGCTAAATGTTTGAGGTTAAATGTTTTTGAATATTTACCGTATTTCAAAGAAAAACAATAAATTAGCTCTATAAGTGGAAAAGTAGGGGCAACAAAAACAATATGGTATCAACAATAACCTAATAATAATAATAATAATAATAATAATAATAATAATAATAATAATAATAATAACAACAACAACAACTTTGGATCCCACCCTATCTCCCCATGGGGACTCAGGCCGGCTTCCAACATAGTAACAGGCAAAGATTCAATGCTTATATAAACAATGCAGAGCTAGATACAGATCTATAATTATAGATACTAATTTCACATATGCATTTCCCCCTGAAACGTTTGCAAATCCCCCCCTCTATGTATGTGTGTGTGCATTTCCCCTACAATATTTTAAGCCCCATATATATATTCATATCTATCTAGACATGTCTATATATATTTGTGTGTTCATTTCCCCCTTGTAATATTTCCAAGCCCTATATATAGGTAGGTAATAATATATTTTTATCTATCCAGACCTCTCTCTTTATATAGATATTTGCAGAGACTTGCAAACATATGAGGGTAAATTCATATATAAAAATAATGTATATGTATGGCTACAGATGCACAGGTACATGGATCTATATGTATAAAAGATTTGCAAAGACCTGCAAACATATGAGGGGAAAATTCATATATAAAATTAAGATAGATAGATAGATAGATAGATAGATAGATAGATAGATAGATAGATAGATAGATACACATATAAAGGTACTTAGAGATTGCAAAAGCTTGCAAGGGGTTAATGCTATATATCTGTAGGAGAGTTTAACAAATATTTCAGGGAAAAATGCTTTCATAAGATTAATGAATATATATTTTTCTTCTTCTTGACTTGCAAGGGTGTCTCTCTTTTCAAAACATTCCCTTGATTAAGAGCGAGAGAGGCTTTGCAAAAGTAAACACACTGATAAGGGAGGAGAAGAGAGAAATAGATCACATATTGCAAGCAATAGCCTGCAGGCCTTGACCTTGACCCAATTATAAGCCGGGGGAGGCTTTTTCAGCACATAAATAAGGGCTGAAAAACTCGGCTTTTCTTCGAGTATATACAGTATATTATTGTGTTGTTATAATTATATTTATTATATTATATAATTATAATATATTACACTGTGTAACACAATTTTTGTTCCGGGATTATCAATGTCATTTCCTAATTGATTCTATCATAAAAACATAGGGAAGGTTTATTAAACCGCAAAAACTTTGCTTGGTGGAAGGGACACCCTGCAGCACATTACGTTATATTTCTTGTTTTATTATAATTGTATTATATTATAATTATATATAATTACATTATTAAATTATTATATTATCCTATGCAACACAATTTTTCTTCCTGGCTTATAAATGTCACTTCCTAATTGGTTCTATTATTAAAACATGGGAAAAGTTAATTAAACTGCAAAAACTTTGTTTTTGCGGGAGGGACATCACCCTGCAGCATATTATACTATATTATTATATTAATTATTATATTATAATTATATTTATTGTATTATTATATTATAATTGTATTATGTTATTATAACTATATATTATTACATTATTATTATTACCCTGGAACCGGTTGATGGTGCACACACACATCTCAAACCAGTTCCAGGATCCTGACTGTCTGCACAACGATTTGCATTTTGCCATGCGATGTGCTTTACACTTTAGCATGTTGGTTCACATTAAGGGCTTTCTATCTATGTATTTTTTTTTGCAATGCATATGTGTTTCAATTATTCTGTAACCCACCTTAAGCTGTGAGGAGAGGCAGGTAAGAAATACCGTATATACTCGAGTATAAACCGACCTGAATATAAGCTGAGGCACCTAATTTTACCACAAAAAAACCTGGGAAAACATTGACTCAAGTATAAGCCGAGAGTGGTAAATTTCAGAAATAAAAATAGATACCAATAAAATTACATTAATTGAGACATCGGTAGGTTAAATGTTTTTGAATATTTACATAAAGCTCAAATTTGAGATAAGACTGTCCAACTCTGAGGAAATCGTTATTCTCATCTTCTTCAATCTAAATGTGCTTATGTATCCTTTTAATAATAATAGAGTGAAAAAATACATGTAAAAATAATAATAATAAATAAATACAGGAAAATAATACATGTAGTAATAAATAGAGTAAAATAATAAATGTAATAATAATAAGATCAGAGTGAAATAATAAATGTATTAATAATAATAATAAATAGAGTAAAATAAATGTAATTGTAACACCCCTAGGCTGCGTGAACACTGGAAACCAACACGGAGGCCAGTAAACAATCTAATATCTTTATTAATGCAATAAAAGAATAAAACAAAAGTATGCCGAGTATATAGTCAAGCAATTGTCTTTTTAGGAAAGATCAAAAATAGTCCAAATAAATGAAGTTATATGTCCAGTATTAGAGTCCAAAATCTATAATCCAATAACCGAAACACACTCAAACTCTTTGGAAGTTTGAGTGGGGAAAGAGCAAGGATTCACAGGGAGATTCTTGAAGTAAAGTCCAGACAAGGATTCGAGGCTAGGCAAGGTAATTCGTGGTGGATCTGAAACGCAGTCCAAACTTGATCTGGTGTGGAAACGCAACTCCCGGTCTACTCGTGAGTAATTTCACCGGAGGGCTGCTTAGAAGCTCGGAAACAAGGGATGATGTTCTTCTTTGAATAGTCACGTTGACACCGCGATAGGGAAAGCTCAGTGCAGAACTTTTATGGAAGTTCAAGAGCTTCCCCCAACAGCTGTTTAACTCCCCAATTCTTCCCAAAGAACGAAGCTGTTTCAACATCGTACCAGATGTCTGCCTCCCCGAAACTTCCCAAGGGAAACGGTTTAATCACCATCGTCTCTCTCCGCTAATCTCGCGCTTTGTCTTAGAAACTGCTTATGGGAGTGATGTGTTTTGAGAAAGGCCTTCCTATCAAACACAACACTTTCCGGGGAACCAGGTTCTGTGTCAAGGGCGTCCCTAATTGGCTCTGGCACGAAAATGTCAACAGGGGACATCTGGAATGGAACAGAATCTTGCTGAGATGGACGAAAGCCCAAATCCTCTTCAGTTTGATCTATGATGGCTGCGGGGTCATGGGCCAAAGGTCCCTGAAACATCACAGTAATAGTAGCAACAATAATAGAGAAAAATAATAAATGTAATAATACCAATAATAATAGAGAAAAATAATAAATGTACCATATATTCTCAAGTATAAGCTGAGCCAAATATAAGCCAACCAAAACCCTCACCCGAGTATAAGCCGAGGGGGGCTTTTTCAGTCTTTAAAAAAGGGCTGAAAAACTAGTCTTATACTCGAGTATATACAATAATAATAACAACAACAACAACAACAACAACATTTCTTGTTATTGTTGTTGTTGTTATTTCTGTTGGGCCATCCCTTGACTTTTCTTGTGTCCGCTTCAAGAGCTTAAAGAGCATTGTGGCATGCTTTCATGGCACGCGTTGTCTAGCCCCTACATTTGGGAGAGAAGCTTGGAACTGCCTTTAATGGTACACTAATAGGCTTAGTGTATTAATGACCTAAATGACTGCTGTCTGGATTCATTTTTTGAAAAATGTGTGTTTAGAAATAAGTCAGGGGGAGTGGAAAGGAAAGCCTTAATGGGCCATGACACATGCAAGAGCCTCTCTTCCTTATGGCACGGTGCTGGGCCCAGGTGAACTTGTTGCAACTTTCCAAGGGCTTTTTGGAGAATCAAAGGCTTTGTTAAAACGTGGCACCTCTCCCCATAAGCAGAAGGAAGTGACGGGCCAAAATTCCATAACACGCTGCTGGTTTTTTAGAAAAATTAACTGTCAAAAATTGATGCAGGTGTCAGCTAAGTTACCCCAGAACAGTGGCTAAAACCATAAGTGTCAAAAGGGAGGCATCTTTTGTTGTTCTTTGCAATTTGCGTGTCATGTTTTTGGACTAAAGCCTCAAGAACTTTGGGGGAAAATTCCCGGCATTTGTTTCCTTCTGATGCACATTTGAAAACAATTACAAGACACATGTGCACAAAGCTCCTTTTATGTAATAGGAGGCTGTAATTGGTCGGACAAAAGTATACTCATCGATTTATAAATATACTAGCTGTGCCCGGCCACGCGTTGCTGTGGCGAAGTATGGTGGTATGGGAAATAAAGTATTGAGGAATTGGTGGTAGTTAAGGTAAAGGGTCATGTTTATGTTGGATAAGTGAGACTCTACTGTATATTTATAATCTTATATTATCTGCTTAGAACTGGATGATATGAGGCCCCTTCTACACAGCTGGATAAAATGCACACTGAAGTGGATTATATGGCAGTGTGGACTGAAGATAATCTAGTTCCAAGCAGATGATATAAGATTATAAATGGGTTATATAGCTGTGTGGAAGGGCCTTGAGTCTACACTGCCATATAATCCAGTTAAAATCTGATAATCTGAGTAAAGAGCCAGGTTTTCAAGCTCTTTTCTGAATGCTACCAGTGTGGCATCAAATTGTCCATCATCAAATTGTCCATCTCAACAGCATGACCATGAACTGTATCTCTGCTTTAAAAGTGTGAGGAGCCCTGCATTTGAGGTTTCCAAAAGCTGCATTTCCACTGTCTCCTGCACCTATGGCTTTGTCATTTGGCCTGCCGTATAGGCAAAGCCAGGGAGCCATCCCGATGCCTCTCTGCTGATGGGCAGATCCCACCATGCCGCCCCAACTGCATTATACCAAGTAGTCACCAGCGTAATCCCTGGTAATATAAGCAAATACCTTGGTCTACCCAGGCAGGCAGCAGATCTGCTGAGTCAGGAGCTGCAAGTATACACAGTCCAGCCATAGCGTTCAGCCGCCACGGGGACTGCCGTTTCAGCATTCTTCCGCCCTAAAGTGGAGGCAGAGTCAATGCACATGGCAATGCTGCAAAAGAACCCCCAGCAATCTGCGATTCCGTCACTATCTAGAGACCTGAGCAACAAAGAATGCTTTACTACTAATGTCTGCGGAGGCAATGGTTATCACGGCCATAAAATTTGCAAGGAATCATTTCTGGGGAGTGGAGAGGAAGCCTAGCCCACCACCTTCTTACTTTCTCAAATGGCAGTACTGAAGGAACTTGAAGGAATGCAGAACAAGCATGTTTGCTGCACTTTCAGCTATTTCCAAAAAACATTGCTGTCTTTAATGCTGTTCATTTTCCATCTTAAGAAAAGACAAGCATCTCCATCTCTGAGGATTACCGGGGAAGGAATCCCACTGGAGCATTTCAGCACACCAAAATACCTGGGAGTCACTCTGACTTACAAGAAGCACTGCTTGACTATCAAGCAAAAATGGGTGCTAGAAATAATGTCATACGAACACTGATTGGCACAACTTGGTGATCACAACCAGGCACAGTGAAGACATCTGCCATTATGCTTTGCTACTTCGCTGCTGAATATGCATGCCCAGTATCGAATACTTCTCACGATGTTAAAACAGTGGATGTGGCTCTTAATGAGATATGCCGCATTATCACAGGATGTCTATGCCCTACGCTGTTGGAGAAATTATAGTATTTAGCCAGTACTGCACTACCTGCAAGGCAGACTTCAGCAATACACGGAGCGAGAGCTGCCAGATATCCAAGCTGGGTTTAGAAAAGGCAGAGGAACAAGAGACCAAATTGCCAATATCCGCTTGATAATGGAGGAAGCCAGGGAGTTCCAGAAAAACATCTACTTCTGCTTTATTGACTACTCTAAAGCCTTCGACTGTGTGGATCATAACAAACTGTGGCATATACTTGGTGGTATGGGGATACCAAGTCACCTTGTCTGTCTCCTGATAAAGCTGTATAAAGACCAAGCAGCCACAGTAAGAGCAGACCACGGAACAGGAGACTGGTTCAAGACTGGGAAAGGAGTGCGGCAGGGCTGCATACTTTCACCCTCCCTATTCCACTTGTATGCAGAACACATCGTGCGACATGCGGGGCTTGAGGAATCCAAGGCTGGAGTTAAAATTTCTGGAAGAAACATTAACAACCTTAGGTATGCAAATGATACCACTTCGATGGCTGAAAGTGAGGAAGAGCTGAGGAGCCTTATCACCAAGATGAAAGAAGAAAGTGCAAAAGCCGGGCTGCAGTTAAACATCAAGAAAACCAAAATCATGGCAACCAGACCGATTGACGGCTGGCAAATAGAAGGAGAAAACGTGGAGGCAGTGACAGACTTTATATTTCTAGGTGCGAAGATCACTGCAGATGCAGACTGCAGCCAGGAAATCAGAAGACGTTTCCTTCTTGGGAAGAGAGCAATGGCCAACCTTGACAAAATAGTGTAGAGCAGAGACATCACACTGGCAACAAAGGTCCACATAGTGAAAGCAATGGTATTCCCCATAGTAACCTATGGATGCGAGAGCTGGACCATAAGGAAGGCTGAGCAAAGGAAGAGAGACACTTTTGAACTCTGGTGCTGGAGGAAAATCCTGAGAGTGCCTTGGACCGCAAGAAGATCCAGTCAGTCCATCCTCGAGGAAATAATGCCCAATGGCTGCTCACTGGAGGGAAGGATATTGGAGGCAAAGTTGAAGTATTTTGGCCACATCATGAGGAGACAGGAAAGCTTGGAAAATGGAAGGAAAAAGGAAGAGAAGCCGACCAAGGGCGAGATGGATGGACGATATCCTTGAAGTGACTGGCTCGACCTTGAAGGAACTGGGGGCGGTGACGGCCGACAGGGAGCTCTGGCGTGGACTGGTCCATGAGGTCACGAAGAGTCGAATACAACTGAACAAGTGAGACGACAACGATGCACTACCTGACATCCATCGGGAAGTAGCAGCCAGCAGCGAAAGGACCAAGGCATTGACATCTCTGGTCCATCCTCTGTTTGGATATCAGCCAGCATGCCAACACCTTAAAGATCTACAGAAATACTTGCAGGAACACCTCAACAAGCGAGAGTCCAAAAGTGGCAGGCCAAAACTCAGATCCTTAGTCAGTGGCTGAGACCAAATGAGAAACTCCCTCCTGTGCACATGGAAGACTTGGAAGGCGCTGAACAGACTGAGATGCAGAGCCAATCTTAAGAAATGGGGCTACAAAGTGGAATCCATGACATGCGCGTGTGGAGGAGAGCAAACCACAGACCACTTACGACAATGTGGTCTGAGTTCCTCCACATGCACAACAGAGGACCTTCTTACAGCAGAGGCACTCAAAGCGGTCAAAGGAAATAATGCCAAGTTTTTTACTTTGTGGTTTTTTATGCATTATAATTGTATTCTCAATTCACTTCTAACATGATAAATAAATGTAAGATGGTATTAATTCTAACTTGGTTATAATCCTCCCAAGTATAACCGCTTTGGCAGGGACAGTTCCAATTAATACTCTGTCATGCCACTTCCCATTGGCTTTTAAAACACACTTCCTCTCCCCCTTGTGTCCACTGTCTTCAGCAATTGCTGGAAACTGAGTTTAAATGTCATTTGAGGTGCACCTGGACTATAGAATTAATGCAGTTTGAATTGACATACCTCTATGATATGGAATCCTGGGATTTATAGTTTGGTGAAGCACCAGCACTCTTTGGCAGAGAAGACCAAATACCTGGTAAAACTCCATCTCCCAGGATTCCATAACATTGAGCCACAGCAGATAAAATGGTATCAAACTGCATTAACTCTATAGTGTAGATGCAGCAGATCATCCAGCTATATAGCCCCTCAATAGGTAGATTAACTGGCACAGTGGGTTAAACCCTTCTGCTGGCAGGACTGCTGACTTGAAGGTTGGGTTCCTGACCTGAAGGTTCTAGGTTCGAATCCAACCTAGGGAGAGTGTGCGTGAACTCCCTCTGTCAGCTCCAGCTCCATGCGGGGACATGACCGAAGCCTTCCACAAGGATGGGGCTGGGCTGTGGCGCAGGCTGGTGAGCAGCCAGTTGCAATAAATCACTCTGACCATGAGGTCATGAGTTCGAGGCCAGCCTGTGGCAGGGTGAGCACCCAACAATTAAAAATAAAAAAATAGCCCCTGCTCGTTGCTGACCTAGCAACCCGAAAGATAGTTGCATCTATCAAGTAGGAAATTAAGGTACCACTTATAAAGTGGGGAGGCTAATTTAACTAATTTACGATTCCATAAAAATCATCCAGCCGCCATTGGAATGAGGAAGTGCCGTCGCAGTGGATGATGAAGCAGCTGCTCCCCCCTGTGGCCGGAATAGAACATCCCCTCAGGAGAAGGTTAAATTGCCTCTGCGTCTGTCTCTGTCTTTGTTCTATGTGTATATGGCATTGAATGTTTGTCTTATATGTATACAATGTGATCCGCCCTGAGTCCCCTTCGGGGTGAGAAAGAAGGGCGGAATATAAATACTGTAAATAAATTAATAATGATAAATACATCAAAACACCCGGGCGTCCCCTGGGCAACGTCCTTGCAGACGACCAATTCTCTTACACCAGAAGTGACTTGCAGTTTCTCAAGTCGCTCCTGACACACAAAAAAAGTTCCCAAAACATACTTCTGGCATCTCAGATGATAAATAATACAAATGTTATTTATTTCTAAATAATCATATCCAGATTCTCCATAGTAAAAAAAGTGAAATGAAAGCTTTGAGAGAGGGCTGGTTTCAAAAGCACCTCTTATTTTATCAGGAGGGTCTTCAGGTAGACGCAGCAGAGGGCCGTCACGTCTGCCGGCGATACTTTTGGACATTTACAGTACATCTAATGCAAACTGTCATGAAAAGACATTTGTTAATGTTTCAAATGCTACTTCCTAATATGGGATAATAGAGTTTTCATTACATTGCTCCCTATTTTTAGCATACACGGGGCTTTGGCCATAACAATAGGACTTGCAGGCCAAGTGAAACCTACAAAGAAAAAGAAAATAGCCTAGTTGAGAGATGGTTATGAAGCCAGAAGTGTGGAAACAAATGCAACTCCGTTCTACAAACTCTATGGGGATCTTGCATTCTATTTGCTACCTGTTAGACAGTAGGCTGTTAGGAATTGTGGGAGTTGAAGTCCAAAACATCTGGAGGGCCCAAGTTTGCCCATGCCTGTATTAGACAGTGCTCTCTTCAATGATTTCTAGCCAATACAGTAATGTTTACAAAACAATCTTTATTACGGTCCAAAGACCCCGTTTTCTCAGCAGAAAAAGTGCACAGCAGATTCATAAATGAGTTCGATTCCAACACTGGATAAAAACACTGGAATTATATACAAGGCAAAATTCAACCTGATTCTAATACAGGAAATTACCTTATCCTCGGAGAGAAACTTGACAACAACCAAGGTCACCTGGCGGAAATTGTCACCTTGTAAAAACGTGGAATTGGGCAGATCTACCAGGAAGATTTCTCAGTAGGTAAAGGTAAAGGTTTTCCCTGATGTTAAGTCAAGTCGTGACTGACGTTGGGGGTTGGGCTCATCTCCATTTCTAAGCCAAAGAGCCGGCGTTGTCCATAGACATCTCCAGGTCATGTGGCCGGCATGACAGCATGGAGCGCCGTTACCTTCCCGCCGGAGCAGTACCTATTGATCTACTCACATTGGCATGTTTTCGAACTGCTAGGTTGGCAGGTGCTGGGGCTAACAGCGGGCGCTCATTCCGCTTCCGGGATTTGAATCTGGCACCTTTCGGTCCGCAAGTTCAGCAGCTCAGTGCTTTAACACACTGTGCTACCAGGGGCCCAGTAGTGGGTTAATAATATTTAGCCGAGCTTCTCTGTAAAAACTTCAGGGTAATAAGGTGTTTTTTTATTGTGTCAGAAGCAACTTGAGAACATACTGCAAGTTGCTACTGGTGTGAGAGAATTGGCCATCTACAGAGATGTTGCCCAGGGAACGCCCGGATGTGTTAGCTGGGAGACTTCTCTAATTTCCCCACAAGCTAGAGCTGACAGGCAGGAGCTCAGTCCATCTCGTGGATTTAAACCAGCAATCTTCAGGTCAGCAACCCAATTTTCAGGTCAGCAGTTCTACCAGTACAAGGGTTTAACCCATTGCGCCACTATATATGAGATGAATGTATGTGAGACATAAATTCTATGTCCTGGTTTCTACAAGGGCCATGAAAGCCTTCAACAACACAAAGAACCTCTCCTTTCGAAGACTCTAGGATTTGGATGCAACAGACTCTTCCTCCCAAGCGTGGCTTGCAAAGCGTTTGAGCCTCAAAGCCATCCTGCTTGCTATGTATACATCGCCCCTGCTTTTGCCTACAAAGATACATCAAGGATATTGAGGCCCTCGTGGAGTCACATATTTGTTTTAAGCCTGCCTCAGGCACCAGCGCTTCTCTTTCAAGCGCCGAGACCTCCACCACCTTCCGAGCTTCTGTATTGACAAGGGGTCGCCTTACGCTGCTCAGGCAGGTAACTTGCAGGTATAATTGCTTCTGTGTCCTGTTCCTGCTTGCTGTGAAACATGATTATGTTGCACCTCAAATACAGTTTTGGAAAAGCTTTTAACACTGGAAGGAAGTCTGTTAGGGCATATTGCTGCAGATCGGGGAAATTTAAAAGCAAAGAAAAGTTGTTATAAGGAGTAGCACCTTTAAACAAAAAAAACAATTTCTGACTCCTTCTCCCACTTCCATGCTTGTCCTGTGTCCTCAGCTAACTTCAATTGCTGCAAATTGAGTTCAAGGTGTGAAAGTAGTTTGTATTTCATTAACTAAGCAGAGAGAGAGGAGAGGAAGGGGCTGAATCTTGCCCTTTCCATGAGGCTCAGGCAGAAGTAGCCTCTCCTAGTTTGTGTGTTCTTTCTCATAAATCACTTTTGCCATTTTCACCACACTGATGTCGCTTCATCACAGATGTCCCAGGCTCCGTTTATGAAAGACTGGAGAGCATGACCAAATCAGGACATTCGGAGTGCTCTCTTTGCCTTGCAGCCTTGCAAGGAAACATATTTTAAGGTGGCTTCTTCTTAAAAAAATATTTAGGACCCCTTAGCTTTATGAAATACCTTCTTGCGTAGATGAGAATGTATACAACTGAGTTGTTGATGTGATGTCTCAGGTACCTTTGGCCCCTGATCCAGCAGCCATTGCGGATCAAAATGAAGAGAATTTGGGTTTTTTCCCACCTCAGCAAGAGTCAACCCCTTTCCAGATGTCTCCTGTTGACATTGCAGAGCCAGAGCCAATTAGGAATGCCCTTGAAATGTTGCCGGCTCTTCCTGGATCTCCGGAGAGTTTAGAATTTGATAGAAGGGCTACTTTCCAAACAGATCGCTCTCGAAGACAAAGTTTAAGGAGAAGTGTGAGATTAGCGGAGAGAGGAGATTGTGGCTAAGCCAGTTCTCTTGGGAAGAATTGGGGAGGCAGGCATCTGGGCCTCGTTGTTAGCAGCTCGTTCTCTTGGGAACATTTGGGGAGTTATGCACCTGCTTTGGGGGAGCTTTTGGACTTCAATAAAAATTCTGCGCAGAGAATCTCTGTTGCGGTGTCAACTGAACTTCTGACTGAAGAATACATCGTCTCTTGATCCTGAGCTTCTAAGCGGCCCGTTGGCACGCTTACTCTCAAGTAGACCGGGCGTAGCGGCTCGTCTCTTGCCAAGTTTGGACTGCGTTTCAGATCCACCACGAACAGCCTTTCCTTGCCTTGAAACCTTGTTCTGGGCTATTTCAAGTACTTTCCGGAGGAACTTTGCTCCTTTCCCCACTCAAACTTCCAATAAGTTTGAGTGTGTTCGGTTATTGGATTTTGGACTTTGGACTCTAATATTGGACATAAAACTTTCATTCTTTGGACTAATTCTGATCTTTTCTAAAAGGTCAACTGTTTGACTATCTATTCTGCTTATTTTTGTTTGAAACTTTTATTGCTTTAATAAAGATATTAGATTGTTATTATTTCAACTATTTCTCTGTTTCTAAAGTGTGGGTTTTCCCAATGATTCCTAAGCCAACTGGCAGTCGACTTCATTTTAAATTTCCCTGCGTAGAGACAGGTATAAACATCAAATTTCACATGTGATGGGACTTCCTCCCTGCTCTCCTTCCAGTGGCAAGCTAAAAACCTTTTATTCAGACAGGCTTTTAAGATCAATTCAGGGAATGCTGTGGTTTTAACTCTGAATTTGTTTTAATGGTTTTTAACTTGGAATTTTTAAAATACTCTTTATATTTAATTGTGTTTTAATGTTCATATATTTGTATAGTTTAAATGGTAATACTGATGCTTTTGTGTTAAGCTGCTTTGAGTCCTCTTCAGAAGATATTAATAATAATAATAATAATAAGAAGAAGAAGAAGAAGAAGAAGAAGAAGAAGAAGAAGAACAAAGGCAATTAAGGCCAAGATCGAAAAATCAGCTGATGACCCAAAATGCACTCTGCAAGGGAGCTGATGAAACCATTGATCATATCCTCAACTGCTGTAAGAAAATTGCACAGACAGACTACAAACAGAGGCACAACTATGTGGCCCAAATGATTCATTGGAACTTATGGCTCAAGTACCACCACCCAGAAGCAAAGAACTGGTGGGATCACAAACCTGCAAAAGTATTGGAGAATGAGCATGCAAAGATACTGTGGGACTTCCGAATCTAGACTGACAAAGTTCTGGAACACAACACCAGACATCGCAGTTGTGGAAAAGAAAAAGGTTTAGATCATTTATGTTTCCATCCCAGGTGACAGTCGCATTGACGAAAAAAACAGGAAAAACTCAGCCGCTATCAGGACCTCAAGATTGAACTGCAAAGACTCTGGCAGAAACCAGTGTAGGTGGTCCCGGTGGTGATCAGCACATTGGGTGCCGTGCCAAAAGATCTCAGCCGGCATTTGGAAACAATAGACATTGACAAAATTATGATCTGGCAACTGCAAAAGGCCACCCTACTGGGATCTGCACGCATCATCCGAAAATACATCACACAGTCCTAGACACTTGGGAAGTGTTCGACTTGTGATTTTGTGATACGAAAGCCAGCATATCTATCTTGTTTCTGTGTCATACAATGTCGTTGTATCAATAATAATAATAATAATAATAATAATAATAATAATAATAATAATAATAATTTCTTCATTGTCAGCTTATAAACACAACAATGACATTGTTCTGGAGGGAGGAGCCATAATGGGTGGAATAGATTCCTTTCTTCCATCATTCACTTTTTGGGGCTGAGAAGGAAGGAACTAGAAAAAAGAAAGAGGATTTTTTCTACCGAAACAAAACAAGAGAGGAGACAATGGGAGGAGAAATATGTCTCCTGTGTGATGGGAAGGCAAACAGATTATTTGAAAAGAAAGTGGAATGAGGGAAAACGTGTGATATGGGGGTAGGAAAATCATTCATTTAATTTCCAAACAGGGTGTTGCAAAGCTTAAGGGAAAAACAGCCATCCCCAATGCTTTACGTGTCATGTGGGATGAAGTCCCTAATGTATAAGCTGAATGCAGGCTTTTGATATGACTCCTGGATAAGCCAAAGATCATTCCATGACGAGGGGAAAGGACCAACGCTGCCTCAAAGGACCAGCCGCCCCGGCCTTTGGAAAGGCTCGAAGCAGCACAATGGGAGAGAGAGTAGAGTGATTTGGTGCGTCTTTTAGCTTCTCCTGGGATGGACTAAGCTTTCGCCTTTCACTGCTCTACTTGGAGAGGGGATGGTCCTTTTTAAATAAGAGTTTAAGGCACAGTATTTAACTCTAAACCGTGGATAAGTCGATCCAGTTTTTTGGTTTGGTTTTTTAACCGACATTTCTAGATTTGTATACGCATATATATATGGAGCCCCGGTGGCGAAGTGCATTAAAGCACTGAGCTGCTGAACTTGCAGACCGAAAGGTCCCAGGTTAAAATCCTGGGAGTGGAGTGAGCGCCCGCTGCTGCTCCAGCTTCTGTCAACCTAGCAGTTTGAAAACATGCCAATGTGAGTAGATCAATAGGTACCGCTCCGAACAGATAGTTAAAAATACAGACAGACTAATATTCTATCTCACCACAGCTGCGAGAATAGTGCTGGCACAACTATGGAAATCAGAAGATACACCCAGTATGGGGAAATGGCTCATTAAAATAATGGATGTGATGAATATGGATATATTAACACAAAAACTAGCACAGGATAGAGCTCCAGAAAACAAAACAGATTAGAAACCTATGACCGAATACTTGCAAAAAGAGAAAATTAACTGTTGTATAAAGTTTGAGTAAGGAAATTCCAGGGGACAACAACATAAAATAAAGGTAGTTAAATATGTGTAACTACAAAACTAATAGACAGGAAAAATAAAACAAAAGGATCATATCCAGAACTCTGGAAGTAACAAGGACATTAAAGCAACTGTATACATGTATATCCCAAGCTGTTGTTGTGGGTCTTTTTGTTTCTGTTTTTGTTTTTGTTTTTTGGTTGTTTTTTTTATTTTATTTGTTTTTTTCTTTTTTGTTGTTGTTGTTTCAATATTGTTATTCACCTTTTATGTCAATGTTTCCCTTTATGTCGAAGTTACCCACCCTTTTTTCCTCCTCCCCTCCTATACCCTGACTTCATGTATGTTTTTAATTATATGGTGAAAAAAAGAATTATTATTGTAACAAGAAATGTACAAGTTGCTTACAAACTGCATAATAAAAAATATATACAACAAAAAATAGGTACCGCTCCGGCGGAAAGGTAACGGCACTCCATGTAGTCATGCCGGCCACATGACCTTGGAGGTGTCTACGGACAATACCGGCTCTTCGGCTTAGAAATGGAGATGAGCACCAACCCCCAGAGTCAGACATGACTGGACTTAATGTCAGGGGAAACTTTTACCTTTACCTATATGCATATATAGGGTGGTTGGCTGTACTCTGGGGTTCTTTTGGGGGGAAGAGGCAGGAGCACTGTCACGATGAGCACCTGGCCTTCAACATTTGCTTCTGCATGATCATTTCTGAATCTTACGGCAGTCCTCCCCAAACATAGACACCCCTCTGTCCAAATCCCATGGCAAACAGAGCAAGCTCTTCCATCTCATGTGTACAGAATGCATGCAGTCAGAGTATACAAAGCTTGATTGTTCCTTCGATATCAGCCCTACTTTTAAAGAACTGCCTTTTTTGAGAAATTGCTGGTGCCCACCCAAAGCCTCTGGCAATAGTGCGAGCTGGCTTCATAATAATAATAATCTATATCCTGTTTTCGAACACACACACACAGAAACCATGCGGATGGAGGGGAGTTTGCCCAGGCAAGCCTATTGAGGTTTTACCCACCAGTGTGTAGATTGCTATTATTCATTATTATCTCGGCATTAAGTCTATCCTCTTTTTTTTGGCCCATTCTGTAGGTGATCTTTATCTCAATAGTTTCCAACATGTGTGAGGGTTTTTTTTGTCTCTGTTTCAGAGTTTTTTTGTTTGTTTCTTCAAGAGGAAAGAGGGGTGGTTTCTTGCCTGTTTCAGTTTAGAAGGTGGGTGAAGGGGAGAAGAGCTTTATGGAGCGATGATAGCTTGCGCCTCGGGCAGAAAAGCAGCCGAGCCGGGCGGCTGCAAGGCAACTTGACAGAGGATGGGCTTGATGTGTATAAAGGAGGGGGTGGAAGGGTGTTCAGCATCAAACAGGTATCGATCTCAGGTGTATCTTGAGAACCACACAAAGAAAATAGGTGAGGCCAAAATATAGGAGAGCAGGGTTGGGGGATGCATTTTACAGCAGGACTTCTCCGACTTGTTAATCCGAAGGCGGGTTCACAGACTATTGAAAAAAACAAAGTCCTATGCACACGGTACATATCTTATTTGTAGTGCAAGAACATCATCATCGGTGATCATTTGTGTCCGAGTAGGATGGCCTTCCAAGCCTAGGGTCTTGGCAGTGGGTCTGTAGGGGACTGTAGAGACCTATTCTGGATCCGCATGTTTTTTCTTCCACAGTGAGGATATTAAGGAGCTTTCTTCCTCTTTTTTTCAGTTTTTTATTTAAATTATTGAAAAATTTTGAATTTTACATATTCAGTACTTAAAACTTATACATTCTTTAACAAATTTGCAATACAGAGTTATGTATATCATAGCTCCTATGGTATTTTCACTCTCTAACTATATTACATACTCATATTATTTACCTTTTGTTACCCTTCACCTAGTGCAATCCTTTCACCCCAGACCAGCCAATTACAATATTTATTTCCAAAATTCCATTGTTTCTTTTACAGGTTTTCCCCCCTTTCCTTCTGCGTATACAAACTCTATAAATTTTCCCCATATCTTCCCAAAATCATCCTTTTTTAATAACCCTCTTTTAATTTTAATATTACATGTCAATTTATCATTTATCGCAATATCCCAAATCTCCTTATACCATTCTTCCAATTGGCACTCCTCATTTCCTTTCCATTTTTTAGCTATTAACAATCTTGCTGCTGTTACCAAGTTGGCGATTAGTTCCTTTAACTCTTTTGATATTTGAATATTATCCATAAATGACAACAGTGCTATTTCAGGTGTTCCTATTATTTCTGTTTTGGTGATTCCCTTTATTTCTTTAAAAACGTTCTCCCAAAATTTTTGAACATAGCTTTCTTCCTCTTGACGCATTTCTCCTTTTGCCTTCCGTTCATGCCTTTTTCACAGCTCTGTTGGTCACAGCTGATCTCCAGTTAGAACACTTGAGGGCTAGGGCTTCCCAGTTCCTTGGTGTCTATGCCACAGTTTTTAAGGTTGGCTTTAAGCCCATATTCAAGTCTCTTTTAATGCCCACTGACATTCCATTTTCTGTTCTTGACTGAGAGTAGAGCCACTGCTTTGGGAGACAGTGCTCTTTGGGCATTTGGACAACGTGGCCTTCAGTCCAGCAGAATTGACAATGGAGGATTGTGGCTTCAATGTTGGTGGTCTTTGCTTCTTCTTCTAGATGCTGACATTTGTCTGCCTATCTTCTTCCCAAGAGATTTGCAGGATTTTTCGGAGGTAACGCTGATGGAATCGTTCCAGAAGTCTAGAATGACGTCTGTAGGCAGTCCACGTTTCACAGGCGCATGACAGGGTTGGGAGGACAATCTATATATATATAAAAGGGTAATGAAATTTCGGCCTAGGACAAAACAACAAAACTACACATCCCAGAAACACTAAACTTGGCAGCACAACCCCCCATCCATGCCTCTACGTTCATACAACAAAAAGAAAAGAAAAACAAAGTCCTAATTAGAGGGAGATGAATACTTGTTTTTATCCAATTGCTGCCAGTTAGAAGGCAAAGCTCCTCCCACTTGGTCTCCTAGCAACCCACTCAGCCCAGGGGACAGGCAGAGTTAGGCATCACTTAGGCCTCTTCCACACTGCCTATAAAATACAGATTATCAGATTTGAACTGGATTATATGGCAGTGTAGACTCAAGGCCCTTCCACACAGCTATATAACCCATTTATAATCTTATATTATCTGCTTGGAACTGGATTATCTTCAGTCCACACTGCCATATAATCCACTTCAGTGTGCATTTTATTCAGCTGTGTAGAAGGGGCCTCATATCATCCAGTTCTAAGCAGATATTATAAGATTATAAATATACAGTAGACTCTCACTTATCCAACATAAACATGACCCTTTACCTTAACTACCACCAATTCCTCAATACTTTATTTCCCATACCACCATACTTCGCCACAGCAACACGTGGCCGGGAACAGCTAGTGGCTTTATAAAGAAGCATCTTGGTCTCCCTACGAATAACCCAATCCTCAAACATTCTCTGCTTCATTAACCTGGATTGTTTTAATATTAATGACGTTCAATACTGTTTTAATATTTGTATATTTTAAGTTGAATTGAAATGCGTTTAGTTAAGATGCATCAAATCTACGTATGGGGAGAAAAAGTGGGATGCAAATAAACATAATAAATAAATAAAATAATAAATGGAGAGTCTCTCTTGAGGCAAGATATGCTTGATCGCTCTGGTTAGGAAGGGGAAACTCGGCTCGACTTATGTAAGAGAACCACTAAACGGCCTGTGGAAAAACTGGACACATCACAGTATGAACTCTTGCAAACCGGGATTTGCAAGCTGCAAAAGGTCCGTTTCCAAAGCTGCACTCTGGGGGCTTCTAACTTTGGTACAGCTACATTTAAGCTGCCTGCTTTGTAAAACGAGAGTCTGTGACACAGACTGTTTCGTGCTCAAGGACTCATAAAATCCCATAGAAGAGTCGGATCGTATGCAGGGTTTACTCTAATCCAGGTTTAGTCCCTGAACCTGTTTCTAATTATGGAGTTTGGTCCCGCAAAGTGCCATTCAATACAGTTTTATTACTTGCTCTTGCTAATGAAATACTTCCAAACACCATTTTAAAGTTGGTCTTCTCTAGATTTCTTTTCCCCTTAACACTTATCTGTGTAGGTGCCACTATTCTCATTACAGTGATAGACCTCTGTCTGGAGTCTACATGAGTGCATTTTCCTTCATCTAATGTTCTCTCCTCCTAGAGAACCAGAATTAAGGGAGTTAAGCTTCCCTTCTTTGGCTTGTGCCATTCTTACACGTGGAGGCATTGTTTTGGAGCTCCTACTTTGCTGCTGGAATTAGTACAGTTCAGACACTGGTTTGGTATATTATGTGCTATATGTGCGAAAATGAAAAAGAAGTGGTGGACGAGCTCTGGATGCAACTACCAGACAGTAGTCTTGTCATAGTTTCACACTTTGGAAAGTTCATGCATTCAGTTATAATGGCAAAAGAATTTATTTATTTATTTATTAACAGTATTTATATTCCGCCCTTCTCACCCCGAAGGGGATTCAGGGCACACATAGGGCAAACATTCAATGCCCATAAACACATCAAACAGAGACCGAGATAGACAGATGCAGAGGCAATTTAACCTTCTTCTGAGGTGATGTTCTATTCTGGCCACAGGGGGGAGCAGCTGCTTCATCATCCACTCTGACGGCACTTCCTCATTCCAGGTCGTAAATTAGTTAAATTTGCTTCCCCACTTTATAAGTGGTACCTTATTTCCTACTTGATAGATGCAAGTATCTTTCGGGTTGCTAGGTCAGCAACGAGCAGGGGATATTTTTAATTTTTAATTGACGGGTGCTCACCCCGCCACGGGCTGGCCTCGAACTCATGACCTCATGGTCAGAGTGATTTATTGCAGCTGCTCAACAGCCTGCGCCACAGCCCGACCCCCTTCTTATTGAATTTACAAACTAATTTTGTGGCGTCTCCGAGACTAAATTGGGCCCCTTCTACACTGCCATATAAAATCCATATGATCTGCATTGAACTGGGTTATATGGCAATGTAGACTCATATAATCCAGTTCAAAGCAGACCATGTGGATTATTTTATTTGATAATCTGCATTATATGGCTGTGTAAAAGGGGCCTAAATGGGAGGAAGAGGTTGGTAAAATAAGTTGTTGCAGACTCAATCTCTTTCAAGAGAGGCATATCCACAAAGCCCACTCCTTTCTGCTAAAAACCTCTTTCTATCAGTTATCAGTGGTTTTCAACCTGTGGGTCCCCAGGTGTTTTGGCCTGCAACTTCCAGAAATCCCAGCCAGTTTACCAGCTGTTAGGATTTCTGGGAGTTGAAGGCCGAAACATCTGGGGACCCACAGGTTGAGAACCACTGAATTAATTCCAAAGATGCTACAGGATTTCTTTGTATACTGAATCAGGATAACACAACAATGTTTTCTTACTGAACAGATCTTCAAGATAATGGGGCTGAAAAGTAAGACGGAAGTCAACAACTTTTTTCTTTTTTTTAGCTTCTATTATTCACAAACAGTTTTTTTAAAGCTTTTATTATTCACAAAGTGTTTTCTTCTTCTTTTTCTTCGCTTTCCTACTTTCTATATAATCAAAATGTTCTCACTCTTTCGATGTCACCATATTTGATCCTATATGATAAAAACTTCAATAAAAATATATATTTTAAAAAAGATAATGGGGCTGAAAAGAGGCTCGAGTGGTCTCCAGTTTGGCAAACTACAAAGGCTGGAAATATGTAGCAGAACTTGTGTTCTGTCACTCGCTGGGCCTGTAACTATTGTCTTGGTATAGGACATATACTTTATGCCCAGCGGGAAGCCAGAGCGCCTCAAGGGAGGTTGTTGAGAATTTTCCTGAACAAAGATAGTCCTTTGGGTCTTTAATGAGATAAAGTCTTTATTGATGAACAAATAATAAATCTTCAAGGAGTCAAATAACACTTCAAGGTTTCCTTAATAAACTGTTGGTCCTTTCAGTCTTGTCCCCAGGGGACAGGCAATTGGCTTTAGATAACTGTGAAAACCCTCTTATAACCTCTCCCAGACTGTCTATTATCTGGGCCTAGCTGATGTGGGACCCACTACCGACTCCAAATGCGTCTGGGTATCGAGTGGACCTACCAACCAAGGCTTGCAGCTGTTTCAGCTGGGGTTCCGTGGATCTGTTAAACTTTAGGGCTGTTTCCCTCAGGAGCTGTGGGGCTGAGAGGCTGTGAGCTCTCAGCCAGAGCTTTTGGGACCTTTTCCCCTGGAATTTCTGTTTCTGTTTTCTCGGATGTTCTATATCCCCGGATGTTCTTGAGATATGGAGCTTTTCTATAGGACGAGCTGGTCTACGTCCTATAGCTTAGCTTAAAAATGGCTCCTTCCCTCCCAGAGCCCCGAACCAAACTTAATGATGATGGACAGGTGGCCTGCCCAATGACTGCAAACATTAGCAAAAGAAAATAAAGTTGGAGCTTCTAGTACAGCCGTACCAGCACAACTTGGCAATATCTATGGTTGCACTTTTAGTTGAAGAAGGCAAGGAGTAGACGTACTATTTCTTGGAGGAAATCTTAACCATGGCCTTTGCTTTTTAGAAAAGAAGAGGCAAAAAAAGGCAAAGCTGACTGATGACTGGAGAGAACGGAGGAATGCTATTCGGCTGATGAACGAATACACCGTGGAAACCCTTGTGGTGGCAGATTCTGACATGGTCCAGTACCACGGGGCAGACGCAGCTCAGAGGTTTATTCTCACTGTGATGAACATGGTAAGTCCGCGCTCACTTCTTGCTTTGCTTGGATTGAAAACTAGTCACTGACATTTGTTTTTAGGACTGAAGTTGACCTTCGTCTTCAGGGGTTTTATTGCATGGAGTGGGCAAACGGTCATCAAGGCAGGATCCTCACTTTGGTGACAGTCCTATCCCACAGAGTTGTGCATATGATGTTGCCAGTCTGCCACATCTCCATGACAAAGCCACCGCATGCTATGGATGGGAAAATCCAACAATAGTTACAAATTGCGCCAGGTTCCCATCACTTAGTAGTGCAATGAGCCTGTGAATAGGATTTCCCTCCTGTAACACTTTCCTCCTCCAGTGTCGCTCCGGCCTGAAACAAAATAAAAATGTAGTAGCAGAATGAACCCTAGATGCACTAACACTTGAGGTTGTGAGTGTGGTAAGGAGATGGAATCACTTAGAATGATTTGATTCTGAAGAAAGTGATCCCTTCTTTATCTCTTGCTTGTAATGTCTTGGCCCTTGCCTTTGTACAAGAGTTTTTTTTATGTCAGGAGCAGCTTGAAAAACTGCAAGTTGCTTCTGGTGTGAGAGAATTGGCTGTCTGCAAGGACGTTGCCCAGGGGACACCCGGATGTTTGAGGTTTTTACCATCCTTGTGGGAGGCTTCTCTCATGTCCCCGCATGGAGTTGGAACTGATAGAGGGAGCTTGTCCACGCTCTTTCCGGGTTGGATTCGAACTGGCAACTTTCAGGTCAGCAACCCAACCTTCAAGTCATCAGTCCTGCTGGCACAAGGGTTTAACTCCCTGCACCACCAGGGGCTCCTTTGTACAAGAGTGCTATACAGTGCTCCTTCACTTATCGCTGGGGTTAGGTTCCAGGACCATCCGCAATAAGTGAAAATCCGCAAAGTAGAGACACTATATTTATTTTAATATTTATATATTATTTTAGTAGTTATACACTATTTTAAGTCTTTATCAACCAATCGTGTATTGATAAATCACCTCCTTCTCCTGTTGCCGCTTGGGCTCCTTTTCTCTCCCTTTGGCTTCTCCTTCCTCCCTTCCTTAGGCTGTAAATTGTAATTTTTTATGATTTATAATAGTCTTTTAGAGTTTATTGAAAAACCGCAAAACAGTAAATCCGCGAAAAGTGAACCGCGAAGTAGTGAGGGAACACTGTACAGAGAATAAAAGTGTTTCAGACTGTCCCCTTCATTGATTTCAGCCCATATTTGCCATACACACGCATATGAATGATATGATATATTGATTACTTCTGCATGAACAGTTTGCTTCTGTTTCCCAAAACAGCATTATAGACACCATTCATGTGCATAGTTGGTTATAATCCACATTTTTGAAGTGAATTACTTTTGAACTCCTTTGAAAGAACATATAGATGGTGATCGCCGAAAGATTGTTTGTCGGATCCTGTTGAACTTTGGTTTCATATCAAAGCAAGACCAAGAAACAGCAGTCGGTGTTGGGCTGAGCAGAGAGTGACTGGTTTGTGCCTGAAGGGCTAGAAGTGTAGATCCAATCCATGTCAGTAGTTTTGCTGCGCATGTTCCAGCCAAAGGGTGTTTCTAAGCACTTATATATCTGACGCCCCTCAGAATAGTTCACCTTGCTATAGATATCCAGTTAGACACAGAAGAAAGTCTTTTGAAGTTTTATTAAGCAAAGCAGTTATATAAATCAAGCAGGCAATCAAAAAGGTTTTCAAAGTTGCAATGAAAGAATCAATAAGAATCCAATTGTATCATAAGTCATGAAAAGGTCCATTAGTCCATAAAACACAGCAAGAGTAATAATCCATAAAGCAAGGCAGTAGTCAGTAGATTCCAAGAACAAGGCCCAAAAGTACAAAGATCCAAGAAAACAGGAGACGAGAACATCCACATAGAAGAAGCGAGGATTTGCTTTGACAAAGAGCTATCTGTAAAGTACACTTTTAAAAGCAACCCAGAAAGGCGTTTCTTTTCCCAGAGCTGGCCTCTTTTTTGTGCGCCAGTCTCTCACTCCTTCGGACCTGAGAACCCCTCCAAGATAGACGGTCCTCCCTAGATAAATCATTGCTTATGCTATCGTTATCTTGCACCTGAGACGGGACTGAACTCTCTCCCTCATTATTTCCTATGGGAATGTCAGCCTGTCCGTTATCTATAGTTTCTGAGGTCAACAATTCATTCTGCTCAAACTGAAACTGCAAGTCTCCAGCCTCTGAGTCAGCCTGCATCTCTAAATCAACTTCTGACTCTGCCGGCTCTTGGATCTGAAAACCAAAATCCCCTTCTTCTTCATCCTGAACCTGCCTAACCTGTGGCTGAGTCACAACAATATCTGATGATAGAAGAAGTCATCCCTGGGTTGCATTTGTGGTGAAGGAACCTACCTGTATTATTTCTGTGCCATTTCTGCCTTTGTTGCCAAAATGTCTGTTTTTCAAATACACAAGAATCCATGTGCTCTGTCAATTGAGGCGTATCTATGTTTGCTTTAAAGGGTTTAATAGTCAGTGATCCTTTGCAATGCAGGTTCCATTCTGTGCCTGCTGCGAATGTTGGTAACCTACAAATGTTGGCCTTGCAGAATTCGGTTTCTTCTGGGAGGATGAACAGCTGCCTCTAAAAGAAACCAGAATGTTAATTTTGGCATCTGGGCTAGGATTTAAGCAAATAGAGAACTGCTCTTGGGGGGGAATTTATTAATTTGGCTCCTTGCTGCAAGGCATTACATTTGCTGTCAAACCACAAAGACTTAAAATGGCTTATTAGTGAACGCATGATACTTATAGTTGCTTGAAGTTGGGATCTCTTTAAAGCAATTTAATTTCTGTTTGTTGCGGGTGAAAGCCAGCATTACAAAATACTCTTTTTATTTTTGCAGCTGTTGAATGAGAATATGTATGATTTTTTTAAAAAAGGATGCAACCCAAAGTAAAATGAAATCCCTTTCAAAAGACACATATTGCATGATGGACACCTAAAGCCAAGTGTCTGCTTTTAATGCCTTTGATCTTGTGCCCCGAACTAGCATTCAATTAGAAATACTTTATTAAAATCCTTAAATTATATTTTAGAAAACCTTTCATGAAAATCTGAATGTTTAGTTAAGACTTGGGGGTAAGGTGGTGAGTGTCGGTGATGAAAGAATGAGACAATGAAAGAAAGATTATGTATACATTTGGGAAAATTGTGAGGTTCAGCTCTCCTGAGGCTGTACTACCTCCAAAAGTGAAGATGAAAAATCTGAAATCTGTTGTAAAATACCTTGACTCTAGAAAGTTAATGTGTGGGACAAGAGTTTTAAGATGCTACAGTCTTGCATTGCTAATTTTCTGTATGTGGAGGGCTTCTTGATTTAATTTTTATTACAGGCTGCAGGCGTACTCTTAGGTAGGCGTGAGTCTTATTGAGTTCAGTGACAATTAATTTTGAATAGATGTGTAAAATGCACTGGCATTCTGGGGATGTATTATTTACATGAACCAGTGATGTCAGGGACACCCAGTTTAATCCATGATATTCACCATAAGTGGAGAAAAGCCATGAAAGCAACAGCTAATTCAGTAACACCTCCTTCCCAATCAAGGTTTACCATGTAGCAGTCATTGTGAGTGACAGAGGTCTGTCGTCCCAGTGACATTTCCACTGCTTTCCGTATAGTGAATTATAGTGCAACAATAAGAAACAGGAGACTTTTCACAAGCATTCCCTGTACCAGAAATCTCTGCTGGGAGGGAAGTGGCAACGTCAGTCTGTTGAGCTCTGATTGATAGGAAAACAGACCTCTGTTGCTCACAGCAGCTGCCGCTTGTTAGAAAATGATTGGGGGAGCCAGGATTGTGAATATATGTACCTAGAATTTGATGACTGCGTCCAGTTCTGGATATTGGAATTCAAGAAGGATATTGTCAAGCTGGAATGTGTCTAGAGAAGGGCCACCAAAATGATCTAAGATGTGGAAACCAAACCCTATGGGGAACAGCTTCGTGAGTTGGGTATGTTCAATTTGGAGAAAAGAAGGCTGAGAGGGGACATGATGGTCATGTTTAAATATTCAAAAGGATATCGTTGAAGAGGGAGAAGCTTGTGTTTTCTGCTCCTCCAGAGGCTAGAACGCAACGAGCAATGGATTCAAATTGCAGGAAAAGAGATTCCTTCTAAACATTAAGAAGAACTTTCTGACAGTCTGAGCTGTTTGGTAGTGGAATATTCTGCCTTGGAGTGGAGTGGAGTCTTCTTCTCTGGAGGTTTGAATGCAGAGACTGGATGGGAGTGCTTTGGTTGAGCATTCCTGCATGGCAAAATGAGTTGGACTGGTTGGCCCATGGAGTCTGTTCCAACTCTAGGATTCTATGACTGGAGATTAGAAATAAATGCATTCTGGCTATCATAGGGGGCTCACCTCAGCAGCTCTCATTGATGAGTTCCATATCCTTGGGTTTGGTCGCTAGCAAAGAGAAAAGTGCTGGGGAATTTTCCCCAAATACTGGGAAAACCCAAAATTAAGTGATAAACTGTGTTGGTTCCATAAGTACCCCATAGAGGAACCACCATGCAACTACAGAACCTCTGAAGATGCCAGTAGCCACAGATGCAGGACAAACATTAGGAGATAATGCTGCTGGAACATGGCCATACAGCTCAGAAAACTCACAGCAACCTACCATGTAACTGTTGCAGAAACTGAAAAAGACTGAATGATCAACTGGGCCCATTATATGCATCAACCAACACTGCAGTCTGTCCTTCCTGAAGCTGTGCCTTAAGGGGTGTTCTCTTTCTCATGTACCTTGAAGGCTTGGAATTCATCTCCATGACCATGATAGTCATCTTTATCCCTATCCATCTCTCATTATGTTAATTTAGCAATCCAGGAAAAAGGTGTGAGTAACAGTAGGCAATGTATCTAAAGGCACTCGCTTGGGTGCATGCCAGAGATATGAAGGAAAAACATCTTGCTTAGAATTCCAAGTGGTGCCTTAAGGAATAAAAATACACACACACACACCACAAACCGAGTTTCCTGTATTTTGAAGAAAATAACTATCTATATATATAAATGGGTAATGAAATTTCAGCCTAGGACAAAACAACAAAACTACATATCCCAGAAACACTAAACTTGGCAGCACAACCCCTCATCCATGCCTCTACGTTCATACAACAAAAAGAAAAGAAAAATAAAGTCCTAATTAGAGGGAGAGGAATAATTGTTTTTATCCAATTGCTGCCAGTTAGAAGGCTAAGCTCCGCCCACTTGGTCTCCTAACAACCCACTCAGCCCAGGGGATAGGCAGAGTTAGGCCTCACTTAGGCCTCTTCCACACTGCCTATAAAATACAGATTATCTAATTTGCACTGGATTTTATGGCAGTGTAGACTCAAGGCCCTTCCACACAGCTATATAACCCATTTATAATCTTACATTATCTGCTTTCAACTGGATTATCTTGACTCCACACTGCCATATAATCCACTTCAGTGTGCATTTTACACAACTGTGTAGAAGGGGGGCTCATAGAAGGGGGCTTAATGTCAGGGGAAAACCTTTACCCTTGACCTTAACTACCACCAATTCCTCAATACTTTATTTCCCATACCACCAGACTTCGCCACAGCAACGCGTGGCCGGCCACAGCTAGTTATTTACTATATGACCTTGCCTCTGAGAAGTATCTGAAAATGAAAATATTAATTGGAATCCCGCTCCTACCCAGATCCACTACAAAGCTTTATTCCAAAATTTTATGTTACTTCTTGCTGCTTTATATGGTTCATCAAGGAGAACTGAAAATGTACCCTTACAATTACTACTTGTCAGTCTGTGGTCTTTCCTGAAATAGAGGCAAGTCCATTTCAAAACTACCAATGATAATGCACATCTGTTTTTAAAAGTGATTATTTAGGTTGACCAAACAGCAGACTGCAGGGTGGAAATTTCTTTTGCTTCACTTTTTTTTCCTGTCTTGGATAGACTTGGAAAGACAGAGGAGGTGAAAACCACTCTTAAATTGTAGGTCAGTTTTCTCATTAAGCATATTTGATCGGTTAAAGATCACTGATTTTTTATATATCTGGGTATACTAATTGTTAGTTGGGGTCTAGTATTCCAGAGCTATGGTTATTAGTTGCTATTCTTGGAAAGCCAGAGCTTTCCATTGCATTGCCCAATAACAAGGAGAAAGTTTGGAATAGAAATTGCTAGAACTACAGTCAGCTTTCAACATCTGCTGGGTTTGGAGGCTTAAGCGTCTCCCTGAAAGTGAAATACAGTAGAGTCTCACTCATCCAACATAAACAGGCCGGCAGAACGTTGGATAAGCGAATATGTTGGATAATAAGGAGAGATTAAGGAGAAGCCTATTAAACATCAAATTAGGTTATGATTTTACAAATTAAGCACCAAAACATCATGTTATACAACAAATTTGACAGAAAAAGTAGTTCAATAGGCAGTAACGCTACATAGTAATTAGTGTATTTATGAATTTAGCACCAAAATATCACAATGTATTGAAAACATTGACTACAAAAATGCGTTGGATAATCCAGAACATTGGATAAGCGAATGTTGGATAAGTGAGACTCTACTGTACTGTTAATTACCTGAGAAAATATCTCTGTAGGAATCTCTCGGCCTTCCAGCATGACACTTGGTAAACATCTGCTTAAAGTTGATCACAGAATTACATTCCTGATGATGGCTGTCCAGCCTCTATTTGAAAACCTCCAGAGAAGGAGAGTTGGTCGCCCTGCGAGGCAGTATGTTTCCACTGCAGAACAGCTCTGCGGTCAGGAAGTTCTTTCTAATGTTTAGGTAGAATCTCTTTTCCTGCAATTTGAATCCATTGATTCAAAGTCTGTGTGACTGAGGGAAGCTGATCACGTAAAACTGGAATCCAAGACCACTTGTCAGGACAGGGCTAGCGCTGATGCGTTTGAAAAACTCAGAAACACAGCTCACCGGACGGTAAGCAAACACCTCCTCCCCTGCAGAGGAAAACACTTCACTCCCATAGGAATGCTTGTTTTCCATCCATGTGACTCTGCCCTGCTTTGGTCTAGCACCGATGCTAAAAGTTCATGGTAATACCCATTGACACATTCCAGTTGACTAGGTTAGAAAAAGATATTTCTGAGATTGTTGTTATTATTATTATTATTATTATTATTATTATTATTATTATTATTATTATTACTACTACTACTACTACTACTTCCCTGAGGAAGTGCAGGAGCAATTACTCTATCTACTTCTTTGTACGGAAAGCAGAATAAGGGAGATGCAGCTATTCAAGTTGGATGTATCAGAAAGAAAGCTGTTGTATCTACTGTGAGGAGCACATATTTGATTTTCCAACTATTTGTCAGTCTCTTACAAACTTCAGATTCCTGTCTTTCTTGCTGGCTATGTTCCAGTAGCAAACGCTTCTTTCTGTCTTCTGTACCAGTGGCTGATAGCTGTTGCCTAAGGGAAAACACCAGAGCTCCTTCAATTCAAGCATCTTTTACGTCTCACTAACTATGAAAGGAGCATCTCTGTTCTTGTGAAACAGAGCGTTCATTTTGCAACACAAAACCAGCCACCAAGCAGCTATGCTAATGGAAAAGAACCTTATCATTATCCACTAGCGATCAATGACATTACAGAGAAAACCAAGCTGCTATTGACAGCCAATTTTTGCAATCCCTAGTTATCTTGGTTGCTCGAGAAAGACTTAATCCCACGTGTGCGGGAGAAGCGTAAACTTGGGAAAATAATTTCTCCCTTCCGCCTGCCCATTTTCCTTTGGATGACTGATAAAGCCAGTTTCGAATCACCTGAACACACAAGGGATGAGAAATATCATCCTGTCCTGAATTAAATATATGTAAGAAATATGAAGTATCTGTGCTGGAATGTGTAGGCTGGGGATAGCCATAGCCACATAAACTGGTTTCCTGCAGCGTGTTTGTGCTTCCGAAAGTAAGATTTGTGCCATTCTGTCCTTGCTCATATTTCTACTCTGTTACAAAGCACAGGAATAACATAAGGAAATTGCTTTTCCATTCTATTTCCTGTAGTCCAAATTACGCCGTTATGTTGCTTTTCTTTCTGATGGCAGTGATGTTCTCCGTTGTTTCTGACCCGGATAAGTCAAAATATTTCAAATGATCTTCGTGGCTTTCAAAACGGTACTTTGACCTCCGTGTTCTCTTTTGATTATAGCTTCTAACCATTCATTTTCCCCCAGAAGATGGATATTTTCCTTTAACGGCTTTGGAAATGTCTTTAAAATCAAAACAAAACAAGAACCCCGCCCTGCCTGTTTTATTTTAAACCTTGGGATGCTTTTCAAAATATCTATGTGTGCACATAGGCCAAGAATATATAATTTTCTCTAATTTCAAAGGACAATTCATGATCATATTTTCTGAAAGCAACGTCTTTTCCAAAGTTACCAGTTGAAACTTACATAAATTCATTTGTGCAACATGGAAGAGCTTGCTTGTTTTATTGCATGAGGCCTGCAGATCCTCCAACTGGTAGGAACATTCCCAAGGTGTATCTACACCAGTGGTTCCCAACCTGTGCTCTGTGGACCACCAGTGGTCTGCAAGAACTAAAATATGATCCGCGGCCTCACCGTTGCAACGAGAGTGAAAGATCTTGCGAAACCCGCTTATAGTGCCAAGGCTTATTGGATATGGTTTTCTATGGGCAAGCAGATGGTGACTCTAGATAGCATATGTTCTGTATCAGAAACTAGAGAAAATGTGGTCTATCCAATGCAGTTTTCTGATTTAGCACCCAAATAACCAAACTGAATCTAAAGTTGACCAAAAACTGATTTGTAGCCCTTTTGGGACTAATATTGGAGAGTGGTCCCTGGTCAAAAAAAGCGCTTGCTGTTAGCCCCAGCTTCTGTCAACCTAGAAGTTCCAAAACATGCCAATGTGAGTAGATCAATAGGTACCGCTCCGGTGGGAAGGTAATGGCGCTCCATGCAATCATGCTGGCCACATGACCTTGGAGGTGTCTATGGACAATGCCGGCTCTTTGGCTTAGAAATGGAGATGAGCACCAACCCCCAGAGTCGGACATGACTGGACTTAATGTCAGGGGAAACCTTTACCTTTACCTAAGGTGTTAAAAACCATTCAAGCACCATATAGCACCAGTGGATTCTTTTGGTGGCTTTAGGGACGCCATACCTTCATTTATTCTACAAATACAGTAGAGTCTTGCTTATCCAACATAAACGGGCCGGCAGAACATTGGATAAGCGAATATGTTGGATAATAAGGAGAGATTAAGGAAAAGCCTGTTAAACATCAAATTCAGTTATGATTTTACAAATTAAGCACCAAAACATCATGTTATACAACAAATTTGACAGAAAAAGTAGTTCAATACACAGTAATGCCATGTAGTAATTACTGTATTTATGAATTTAGCACCAAAATATCACGATGTATTGAAAACATTGACTACAAAAATGCGTTGGATAATCCAGAACGTTGGATAAGTGAGACTACTGTACTTATGGATTCCATTAGAATACTAATCTAATTGATAAGATTGCTACAATCGTTTCTGCAATAATGTCCATTAAACTCTGTCTATTTGAGGATTAGTGAGATGTAGTGAGTTTTATTAACAGTATGACATTTTTTATCGTGTCAGAAGCAACTTGAGAACATACTGAGAGTCACTTCTGATGTGAGATAATTGGCTGTCTACAGAGACATTACCCAGGGGATGCCTGGATGTGATAGCTGGGCAGTTTCTCTTATATCCCCACAAGCTAGAGCTAACAGAGGGGAGCTCACCCCACCTCGTGGATTCAAACCGACAACCCCCATGTCAGCAACCCAACTTTCAGGTCAGCAGTTCAGCTGGCACAAGTGTTTTTTTTTAAAAAAAATAAAGTTTTATTAAAATTTCAAATATATATATACAGTGAAAGTGTGGGAACAATGTGATAATAGGAAAGGTAGGTGAAGAGGAGAAGAAAGAAAAAGGAGCAGCTGGCACAAGTGTTTAACCCATTGTGACACCGCAGCTCCTTAGGATGACATTTGTTGTAGCTTGAGCCAAACCTTGTTGCTTGGTCTATTTAGGCTTAGTTCCACCCTATTTGAAGCCATCTCTGGTTTTAGTTTTGTTTAAAAAAGAGAGAACGTCATTTCATGGCATGATATTCTGAGCTTATGTGTTCATTTCTGCCTTTGTCCAGGTCTACAACATGTTCCAACATCAGAGCCTTGGAGTTAAAGTCAATATCCGAGTGACTAAACTTGTCCTACTTCGAAGACGTCCTGTAAGTTGCTACAAGCTTTGGCTCGGCTCTTCTGGTGGGGTTTTCTTTTGTTGAAAACTACTGTTGGTGTAAATACTTAGATACCAATAAAGGGATAGGTGGATTAAATAAAGTGGGTGTGGGGAAGCATGTTGGTTGGACGCAAAAGATCCTCAGTTTTTCCTCGATGGATGGTCCTCATTCAACCGGATAGACTCCACTCCTGTCTCTCTTCAATTCTTATTTGTTTCCTGAAGGCCAAGCTATCCATTGGGCACCATGGGGAGAGATCTCTGGAGAGCTTCTGCCACTGGCAAAACGAAGAGTTTGGCGGGGCAAAGTACCTGGGAAATAATCAGGTTCCTGGAGCACGAGATGATACCCCTCCGGTAGATGCTGCCGTCTTCGTTACCAGGTAATAGTCATGTTCAGATGGATTCTCTGTTGGTTCATTTACCCTTTTGTTTCTTTAAGTCGAAGGTATAGATGCTGGAGGGATAGGATCTTGCAGAGTGGCCTTGGGCAAGACGCCATCAAGTGTCCACACTTCACATTGAAGAGGTCCTTGAAGCCACATGTGTTGCTGCTGTTGTTGCTATTATGTTTATTTATATCCTGCTTTTTCTCTCCTTAAGGAGACTCAAGGCAGCTAACATTAAAAATGTCAGAGTAATTTGCAGCGCAGCAGTAGTTGGATGGAGTCAGTGGAATGGAGAACGAAGAGACATCAGAGACGATTGTAAAACTATATAATAGTTAAAACTATAGGTAAAACTATAAAATAATAATAATAATAAGTATTATTATTATTTTATTATGACACAGCAAACAAGATAGATATGCTGGATTTCATATCATAAAATCACAAGTCGAATACTTCCCAAGTGTCTAGGACTGTGTGATGTATTTTCTGATGATGCGTGCAGATCCCAGTAGGGTGGCCTTTTGCAGTCGGCAGATCGTGATTTTGTCAATGTCTATTGTTTCCAAATGCCGGCTGAGATCTTTATTATTATTATTTTGTCTTTATTACCTACCTCTTCTTAAGGCTCAAGGCATGGTGGTGGTCCAGGTGACTGTAACACACAAAACCATTTGGGTAGAATTGCTGATGACACATGGCAAAAATATAGATGTATCAAATTGTGCCATGGATAAAGGACTAACCTCTTGTTCTAATGACATCCCTTGACCTCCCCATTGCCAATCCGTGATGCATTTTCAGAAGAGCAGAGCATTGTGCCCAACCCATGCATCCTGCCCACTTAGCCTTGGCAGATTAAGCGCCAGATGTGATGCTTAAAGCGGTTGGATCTGGTCCCTCGAGGAAAGCCATCAGGACTCGCTCCAAATTAGATGGATAGAGAGAGGTTTATGGCAGTAATAATAGATGAGGACGTCCCGCGGCCTCTGGTTTGGATAATGGACTCGAAGATTAGGTCGTTGTTGTGAGAGAATTGGGCATGGCACCAATGCCGAGCTTTAGCAAAACCACACCCCAGCCTGCAAAATAAGCTGGCAGTGCATTTCCACGGCCCTTCCCTTCCGACATTTCCCCCTTTCCCCCTCTGTCCTGTTTGAACTCTCCTCTGCATAGGAAAGGACAGTGCGTTGGTTGGAAGACCTCCCAGCTTGGCTTTATTGATTCCTGTGGCACCGGCCCAGCATTTTTAGCGTGCATGTTTGCTGTGTATGTGTGGAGGTTTCTTTTTCCCCTCTCAAGCACTGGCTTGCAAAGTACAAGTGTGTCCCTGGATGCTCCCTGAAACTGTACACATGGAGCAGACGCAAAGGATGTGGAACCAGCAGCGTCTCCAGCTTGGGATGACTAAGCCAAGAGAAAACAGAAGCTGGGTTTTCAACAGCCACAGGGCTGTTACTTTATTCTGGTATATCATCTTCTAGCTAGAAGTGTGCTATTCCAGGTCACCCCTTTAAAAAGTACTTTTTCTAAGCTTTCTCATGGCATGCTTTGTTTGCAAAGTCCATTGCTTATGTTTATATGAGCAATAATAATAATAATAATAATAATAATAATAATAATAATAATAATAATAATGATAATGATAATAACAACAACAACTTTATTTTTATACCCCTCCTCTATCTCCCCAAAGGGGACTCAGGGCGGCTTACATGGGGCCAAGCCCGAATAAAAACAATAGCAATATAAAACACAACAATAGACAAAAAACATGCACAATTATAAAAATTTAAGACTTATATTATGGGTTAGTCTACATTGTAGAATTAATATGGTTTGGCACTACTTTAACCGCCATAGCTCATTGCTATGGAATCCCGGAAATTCTAGCATAGTGAGTCCCCAGCTCTCTTTGGCAGGGAAGGCTTTTTAAACTACAACTCTTAGGATTCCATAACAATGAGTCATGTCAGTCAAATTGGTATTAAACTGCATTAATTTCACAGTGTGGACACATCCAAGGCTGGCAGTGACACAATGGCAAGTAGCACATCTGGAAGTTGCAAGGTGATTTGAAAAGATACATCATTCCTAATTGTGTAACTAAGAACTTACAGCTTCAAAACATCTAACAACAAACAAAAAATAAAATTACAAGGATTAGCAACTTTAAAGAGACACAACAAATAATAATAATAATAATATAATTATAATTATTATAATTATTATAATTATTATAATTAAATAATAATAATAATAATAATAATAATAATAATAATAATAACTTTATTTTTATACCCCTCCTCTATCTCCCCAAAGGGGACTCAGGGCGGCTTACATGGGGCCAAGCCCGAATAAAAACAATAGCAGTATAAAACACAACAATAGACAAAAAACATGCACAATTATAAAAATTTAAACATTAGCCAATAAAAACAAATGACAAGAACTAATAAAAACATGGATTAAAACAGAGGGGTTGTAAAAGTAGACTGGGTAAGGTGCACCATATAAATATTGTAAACACGAGGTGACTGATAAAGTGCTGCAAATTCTATCCCAGAGTAAGAGCAAGGCAAGGAGAACTCTGCACACTTCCTAATGTTGTGCAGCTGCAACTTCTGTTGTTGTTGTTGATATTATTAATTTATTATCTGCCTCTCCTTGTGGCTTCTTGCAGCTCAAAGTGGGATGCCACATAGTCAAAACAGCGAGGTAAAACAAAACACTATTAAAATAATATTCTGCAGCATTGGTGAGGAATGCTGGGATGCTTAGGAATGTGTGGTTTCCAATCCTAGGGCCCTATCACGCTGCACTGCTATAGCGCTATTGTTATATTTAAACTACAGATTATGGGATCTGTAGTTTGCAGAAACTGACAGTTAGAATTCTTTGCTCTTGGGTCTGATGTAACTAATGACAAACGCAGGGAATGCTGTCAACCTGCAGACTAGGACGCGGAACAATGGCTTCAAACTACAGGAAAGGAGATTCCACCTGAACATCAGGAAGAACTTCCTCACTGTGAGAACTGTTCACCAGTGGAACTCTCTCCCCTGGACTGTGGTGGAGGCTCCTTCTTTGGAGGCTTTTAAACAGAGGCTGGATGGCCATCTGTCGGGGGTGCTTTGAATGCGATTTCCTGCTTCTTGGCAGGGGGTTAGACTGGATGGCCCATGAGGTCTCTTCCAACTCTACTATTCTATGATTCTATGAACCAAAGTGGAATAATAGTAGAATAATACTGCTAACTCACAGCATTGATCTTTTTCAGAGCTTAACTATAAAGATAAAAAGGTGGATTTAAAGATGTTGAAAACGTTCCATGCCAAAGCCTTAAAATATGACTATAATTTTTAACAAATACCTTTTGTGTTATGAAGCATACAATTAAAATTAAAACTACACTATTGGGACAAAATTGTGACGTGCAAGTGATTCTTTCCTTCTCTCCTCGCGTTGCAAAATCGCAGGAAGCCATAGCTTCTTCTCACAGGATAGCTCTGAAAGTGGGTTTAAATCAGGCAGACTCTTCTAAGCACCTGCCCCCGAACGAAAGGAATCCGGGGCCACTTCATCATGTCCGCGTGCCTGAAACGCAAGCCCTTCCACAGCGCAGCCGATGACATTCCGCTCTCGGCCCAGCTGGCATGAGCACCCTTGCAGGAGTTCCCAGAGCCAGCTTGACAGAAGTGTATTTAAGGATTTATTATGTTATATAAACCGGTAAACCAAACAGATGCTTTTATTGCGAACTCTGAGTAAGTGGCGGGAGGCCACGGTTGGAACAGCCTCTTCCCCGAAGGGCTCGCTAGCTTAGCAAGTCAAACACTGCCTTTCTGCCTCCTTTCGCTCGGGAGGGACCCCAGAAATGGCAAGCGGGCTGCTGGCTCCGGGCCATCCCCGATCCTTCATTTCCATTGAAGAAGAACTGGAAAAGGATATAATAGGAAGACCAGGAAGACACAAGAAAGAAGATACAGCCAAAAGACTTAAAATTAAAATGGTTAGAATCCTCAGTATTTTATGAAATGTGTGTTAAACAAAAAGAGATGAAGACTTGGTGGGAACATTAATAGCTTTGTAACAGAACTCCCCGTACATTCCCCAACAACCCTCTTTGTTTTCTCCTTGTGGTGTATTAGACATTTGTAAAGATGGAAATAACCAATAACTAATATATTATCCCCATTTTTTCCTTTTCCTTCCCTTGTCCCCACCTCTAGTAACTCTCCTAGTGACTCTTCTTCTTTCTAAGCTATTTTCCCAATGGAGAGGGTGAGCATTTTGACTGTCGTTTCCACAGGGCTTAGCTCTGGACCTCCTCAGGTCTCAGATTGGCAGCACGCATGTCTCCATTGATGGTGTCCATCCATCTTTTCTTTGACCTTTGTCCACATGGTTGTTGTCCTGCAATCTCCAAATGCAGTGCTGTAGTATCCATCCATCCATCCATCCATCCATCCATCCATCCATCCATCCATCCATCCATCTATCCATCTGTCTTCAAGTGTTGACATGGTGCTTTCCCTAACTGTTATACTTACTTATTTTTCTAGGACAGATTTTTGCGTCCATAAAGATGAGCCCTGTGACACCGTGGGTAAGTAAACTTTGAGATTGTATTCTTTCTTTCATGAGAAGCTTTTTTGACCAGCTTTTTAGCTGCCACAAATTCTAATCCAAGTGCATATAAAATGTTGTATAGTACACTTGAATGTTCAGGTGTATCCTCTTAACATTTTCTGTGCAGCTGGATAAACCCCAGGCAGTTAACTCTTTTGTGCCTTTTCTGCATTTGTTAACATCAGCATGGATGTGGAAGGTGGAAAAGTGTATAGGAAGCTGGGATTGTGTATTCTGCTATTCACAATGTCATTACCATGCATAGTCTGCCTTTATGTTGTTGAGGGATTGTCACTTAGAAATAGGTACCCAGCGATGTCCAGGTTAGGGGATTTGAAATGATAAATATTAGAAATAATCATTGCTTGTTTTTGGATTTTATGGATGGTCCCAGTAGAAAACGAATAAGATTGTAGGTAAACTATAACTCCCATCATCATCTGCAATTGCCCCCAAACTGCACCAGTAGTTAAAGTTGGTCTTGATGGATATATATGCTAGATATATTTGGTCCAGGTCCATCGACAGTGGGGTTCACAGTACTCTCTGGATGGGGGTGAACTACAATTCCCACCATCCCAGGTCAATCTCCTCCAAACCCCACCAGTGGTTAAAATTGGTTATGATGGATACATGTGCCAGGTTGGTCCAGATCCAATGTTGATTGGGTTCAGAGTGCTCTTTGATTATGGGTGAACTACAACTCCCGCCCTTCTAGGTCAGTCTCCTCCAAACCCCACCAGTAGTTAAAGTTGATCAGGATTGATATATGTGCCAAGTTTGGTCCAATCCAACGTTGGTTGGGTTCAGAATGCTTTTTGATTATGGGTGAACTACAGCTCCCATCATCAAGGGCCAATCCTCCCCAAACACCACCAGTATTCTAAAGTTGGTTATCAAGGATATATGTGCCAAGTTTGGTCCAGATCCATTATCAGTGGGGTTCAAAGTGGTCTTTGGATTTGGGAGCCGCTTTGGAAAATACATACATATATACATGCACTAGCTTTGCCCGGTCACACATTGCTGTGGCTTATGCTTTCAGAGTGT
Organism: Anolis carolinensis; assembly: GCF_035594765.1. Classification (NCBI taxonomy): domain Eukaryota; kingdom Metazoa; phylum Chordata; class Lepidosauria; order Squamata; family Anolidae; genus Anolis; species Anolis carolinensis. The sequence goes on along the minus strand of NW_026943822.1, from coordinate 12,560,906 downwards.
TGCTCTTTATTTACTGTCCTGATTTTAGAGATTATATTGTTCTGTATTATTATACCACAGTAATTATTACATATTATATTTATAATCTTATATTATCTTCTTAGAACTGGATTATATGAGGCCCCTTCTACACAGCTGTATAAAATGCACACTGAAGTGGATTATATGGCAGTGTGGAGTCAAGATAATGCAATTCAAAGCAGATAATATAAGATTATGAATGGGTTATATAGCTGTGTGGAAGGGCCTTGAGTCTACACTGCCATATACTGTAATCCAGTTAAAATCTGATAATATGTATTTTATAGGCAGTGTGGAAAAGGCCTAAGTGAGGCCTAACGCTGCCTGTCTCCTGGGCTGAGTGGGTTGCTAGGAGACCAAGTGGGCGGAGCTTAGCCTTCTAACTGGCAGCAATTGGATAAAAACAATTATTCATCTCCTTCTAATTAGGACTATTTTTCTTTTCTTTTTGTTGTATGAACGTAGAGGCATGGATGAGGGGTTGTGCTGCCAAGTTTAGTGTTTCTGGGATGTGTAGTTTTGTTGTTTTGTCCTAGGCTGAAATTTCATTATCCTTTTATATATATAAATGCATAGATATTTTGACTTTTATTGGATAGACTATACATAAGAAATGAATGGTCTAAAACTGAAGCTTATATGGAGCAAAACAGATTACTTTTGAGTTGAAAATTGTTGTTAAACTCCTAAAGTCAACCTATCACCAATTGTTCCATAAATTGCAAGCCATTACAGTGGGCAACATAGGAAAGTGTTATGTTGATGTTTTGCTCCTCCCCAAATCCCTGAAAACAAACTTGCAGACAGGCAATTTTGTGTGTATAAACCCAAATTCCATTGAAAACGATCTCAGAACGATGTGCTTCAATAGCTGATCTCGGAGCCCATTCTCCATTGCCAAGCACGAAGGGAATGTGTACAAATATATAAATACATTGTGAAAGAAAGAAAGAAAAAGAATTCTGCATATTTTAGACAATGTGCATACATTGACAGTGTAAGAAGAGAATGTCAAGCATTCTGTGAGCGTTATGCGTATCATTCAAGTAGTGCCGGAGAACGTGATTCAATCCCCTCCCCCACTTACAAACAAAATAATCCAGAAATCTGCAGTTTCTTCAGATAGTGATACATTGGTTTGCATCAATTCTTAAAGACTTGAAAACAGTAGAGCAGCAGAAGATTGGTAACCACTAGCCATTACTTCTTACTGCTTTTTTAAAAATCGTGCCAGAAGCGACTTGAGAACATACTGCAAGTTGCTTCTGGTGTGAGAGAATTGGCCATCTACAGAGACGTTGCCCAGGGGATGCCCAGATGTGATAGCTGTGAAGCTTCTCTCATGTCCCCACAAGCTAGAGCTGACAGATGGGAGCTCACCTTGTCTTGCGGATTCGAACCGGCAACCTTCAGATCAGCAATCCAACCCTCAGGTCAGCAGTTCACCTGGCACCCATTGCACCATTGTGGTTCCCTTGCTGAAATTCAGCTAATTCATTTCATCCCACTTCTTATTTTCCAATTAGTATTCTTTCTGATTCTTTGTGAACCGGCAATACTCGGTTTAACTGATATTTCCAGACTCCAATCCCCTGACATTAAGTCTAGTTGTGTCCGACTCTGCGGGTTGGTGCTCATCTCCATTTCAAAGCCCAAGAGCCGGCATTGTCCATAGACACCTCCAAGGTCATGTTGCTGGCATGACTGCTTGGAGCACCATTACCTTCCCGCCGGTGCGGTACCTATTGAACTACTTGCATTTGCATGTTTTCAAAATGCTAGATGTTTGTTTTGTTCTGTATGTATTTTATACTGTTTGATTGTGTTTATATGGGCTTGACCCCATGTTAGCTGCCCCGAGTCCCTGTGTGGAGATGGAGGCAGGGTATAAAAATAAAGTTATTATAATTATTATTTTATTATGACACAGCAAACAAGATAGATATACTGGATTTCATATCACAAAATCACAAGTCGAAAACTTCCCAAGTGTCTAGGACTGTGTGATGTATTTTCGGATGATGCGCGCAGATCCCAGTCGGGTGGCCTTTTGCAGTTGGCAGACTGTGATTTTGTCAATGTCTATTGTTTCCAAATGCCGACTGAGATCTTTTGGCACGGTGCCCAGTGTGCCGATCACCACCGGGACCACCTGCACTGGTTTCTGCCAGAGTCTTTGAAGTTCAATCTTGAGGTCCTGATAGTGGCTGAGTTTTTCCTGTTGTTTTTCGTCAATGCGACTGTTATTATTATTATTATTATTATTGTAGGTTGGCAGAAGTTGGGGCTAACAGTGGGAGCTCACCCTGCTCCCTGGATTCGAACCGCCAACATTTTGGTCAGCAAGTTCAGCAGTTCAGCAGTTTAATCTGCTGCACCATTGGGGGCTCTGCAATGTACAAAAATTACCGTATATACTCGAGTATAAGGCGACCCGAATATAAGCCGAGGCACCCAATTTTACCACAAAAAAAACGGGAAAACATTGACTCCAGTATAAGCCGAGGGTGGTAAATTTCAGCAATAAAAATAGATACCAATAAAATTGCATGAATTGAGGCATCAGTAGGTTAAATGTTTTTGAATATTTACATCAAGTTCAAATTTAAGATAAGACTGTCCAACTCTGATCAAATCATTATTCTCATCTTCTTCAATGTCAATGTGCTTATGTATCCTTTTAATAATAATAGAGTAAAATAATACATATAATAATAATAATAATAATAATAATAATAATACAGGAAAGTAATACATGTAACAATAAATAGAGTAAAATAATAAATGCAATAATAATAATAAGATCAGAGTGAAATAATAAATGTATTACAGTAGAGTCTCACTTATCCAACACTCACTTATCCAATGTTCTGGATTATCCAACGCAATCAATGTTTTCAATACATCGTAATATTTTGGTGCTAAATTCGTAAATACAGTAATTACTACATAACATTACTGCGTATTGAACTACTTTTTCTGTCAAATTTGTTGTTAAACATTATATTTTAGTGCTTGATTTGTAAAATAATAACTTAATTTGATGTGTAATAGGCTTTTCCTTAATCCCTCCTTATTATCCAACATATTCACTTATCCAATGTTCTGCTGGCCAGTTGGATAAGTGAGACTCTACTGTAATTATAATAATAAAAATAGAGTAAAATCAACGTAATAGTAGCAACAATAATAGAGAAAAATAATAAATGTAATAATACCAATAATAATAGAGAAAAATAATAAATGTACCATATATTCTCGAGTATAAGCTGACCCAAATATAAGCCAACCAGGACCCTCACCCGAGTATAAGCCGAGGGGGGCTTTTTCAGTCTTAAAAAAAGGACTGAAAAACTAGGCTTATACTCGAGTATATACAGTACCTATTTATTTAATAATGATAATAATAATAATAATAATAATAATAATAATAATAATAATAATAATAATCTGCCAACTGCAAAAGGCCCCCCTACTGGGATCTGCACGCATCATCCGAAAATACATCACACAGTCCTAGACACTTGGGAAGTGTTTGACTTGTGATTTTGTGATATGAAATCCAGCATGTCTATCTTGTTTGCTGTGTCATACAATAAAATAACAACAACAACAACAACTTTATTATTGTACCCCGCCTCCATCTCCCCAAAGGGACTCAGGGCGGCTAACATGGGGCTAAGCCCAGGCAATTACAATAAAACAAAATAATAATAATAATAAATAATAATAATAATAACAATAACTTTATTTTTATACCCCGCCCCATCTCCCCAATGGGGACTAGGAGCGGCTTACATGGGGACCAAGCCCGAAAACATACAACAATAAAATGATAAAACAATTATACCAACAATAAAACATCAATATTAATAAAACCATCATAATAATCAACATATAGCATAAAATGTTAAAAGCAGAAGAGTAAAACAAGGATCTGGGCCAAAGTGCAAAGTATATCAAATGGGAGAGGTAATATACATACAAGACACTAGTCTATGAGTTTAAGATAAAGAATTATCTTAACCTGTTGGAGGCTATCCATGTTGCTTGGCCAGAATAGAGTATGTCCTTCCTCTCCTATCTCATTGCATTCTTTCAGATGTGGGAGGCTCTCTGCCAGAGCCTATGCTTAACAATATGGGTTTTTCCTTCTGTGTGTCACGCATCCCAATAAGGGTGTGCACGCTTGCCACTGTTTCTGTGCATTCCCTTTCTGAGCGGCACAAACTTAAGATGTTTGCAGCCATCCCGTTTCTGCCCAGACGAAAAATCCTTCTGGGAAGCTCTGCTTGGCTAAAGGAAAACAGCACCAGGCGGCCTGCATTTGTCTTTTGGCAGGTTGTCCTTGCTGGAATGGACTGCTCGAGGGAATGGCATTCAACTGCCAAGGTAGCTTTGAAGGTTACATAATGACTAAAGCGAGCTCAAAAAATCGAGGGGAAATATGTGGGTATGTATTGGTGGGATGAGACTGTGCTGGCCATGCCAAGAATCGGAACAACCACATTTGGGTTGGAAAGCATTTCTTGCTGGCGCTTCGTGGCCTTGCTCAATTGATTACCTGGCCCCGACAGACAGCTGGATTCTTTCTTTCTCTCTCTCTCTCTCTCTCTCAACTAAAAGAAGATTTAAGAGGAAAGACAGCATCACATTCCAGTTTCCATCCACTGTAGCAGCATAACTGTAGAGAGCCTCCCCTCCCTCCAATTACCGAAAGGCAGAAGGGTTTGCTTTCATCCCGTTCAGAAGATGACAGCAACTAGTTAAACAGTCTGGGGGCTGCAGCCGTCAGCCTTGGGCCATATCTCTCGTGTTGTGACTTGAATACCTTCTCCCGTTTCCTGCCGAAATCTCTGTTCCAGCCACGCTGCCTTGGAGTGAGCCAAAGAAGGAGAGTTCAATGTCTAGCTCTTAATATCCTGTGGAAGGCGCAGTTTCTTTGTTGGTTATCTTTTGCCTTTTTTTTTTTTTGAAATAGAGAATTGTCTCCCAGAGTAGCTCACATCAATGAAATGAGAGGTAGGGGATCGGGGGAGGAATGGAAAGAGGAAAAGGTAGGGAAAGGTCTCTTATTACCTTGGCTGACCCATCAGGCTGGAGAGCCTTTTTCCTGTGCCTTTTCGGAGATGCATGAACCGAGCCTTCCGCTTGTCATGAAGGAGTACATTGAGCTCCTTTTCGCAGCTTCTTATTTTAATAATAATAATAATAATAATAATAATAATAATAATAATAATAATAATAATAATAGTGGCTCTGGCTCACGAATGGGACCCTGAAGAAGGAGACAGAAGGCCTGATCCTTGCAGCCCAGGAGCAAGACATCAGGACAAAGGCAATCAAGGCCAAGATCAAAAAATCAGCTGATGGCCCAAAGTGCAGACTGTGCAAGAAAACTGACGAAACCATTGATCATCTCCTCAGCTGCTGTAAGAAAATCGCACAGACAGACTACAAACAGAGGCACAACTATGTGGCCTAAATGATTCATTGGAACTTATGCCTCAAGTACCACCTCCCTGCAGTAAAGAACTGATGGGATCACAAACCTGCAAAAGTATTGGAAAATGAACACGCAAAGATACTGTGGGACTTCCGAATCCAGACTGACAAAGTTCTGGAACACAACACACCTGACATCGCAGTTGTGGAAAAGAAAAAGGTTTGGATCATTGATGTTGCCATCCCAGGTGACAGTCGCATTGACGAAAAACAACAGGAAAAACTCATCTGCTCTCAGGACCTCAAGATTGAACTTCAAAGACTGGCAGAAACCAGTGCAGGTGGTCCCGGTGGTGATGGGCACACTGGGTGCCGTGCCAAAAGATCTCAGCCGGCATTTGGAAACAATAGACCTTGACAAAATTACGATCTGCCAACTGCAAAAGGCCACCCTGCTGGGATCTGCACGCATCATCCGAAAATACATCACACAGTCCTAGACACTTGGGAAGTGTTCGACTTGTGATTTTGTGATACGAAATCCAGCATGTCTATCTTGTTTGCTGTGTCATACTGTGTCGTTGTGTCAATAATAATAATAATAATAATAATAATAATAATAATAATAATAATAGTTTTTTCTTGCCTACCTTTCCTCATGGCTTGAGGCATTACCAAAATATAAACAAACACAATCATTTTAAAACATTCCATTAAAATACATATATTAAAATGTATTTCCATAAAATACATATTAAAATACACAAAACAAAAATTAGGCATACAGTATAGTTTGAAATTCATCATAATAAGATGTCTTGGAGATGGGATCCAAATCTAAACACAAAGCTCATTTATGTTTATATGTTTGGTTATTTTAAATGGTTATGCTGATGCTTTTATGTTAAGGCCCTTTGGGTTCCCTCCGGAGAAGATAAAGTGGAGTATAAATAAATATACAGTAGAGTCTCACTTATCCAAGCCTTACTTATCCAAGCCTCTGGATAATCCAAGCCAATTTTGTAGTCAATGTTTTCAATATATTGTGATATTTTGGTGCTAAATTCATAAATACAGTAATTACAACATAATATTACTGTGTATTGAACTACTTTTTCTCTCAAATTTGTTCTATAACATGATGTTTTGGTGCTTAATTTGTAAAATCATGCCCTAATTTGATGTTTAATAGGCTTTTCCTTAATCCCTCCTTATTATCCAAGATATTCACTTATCCAAGCTTCTACTGGCCCATTTAGCTTGGATAAGCGAGACTCTACTGTAATAATAATTTATATTTCAAATATCCCTTATACATATATCCTGATGGTGCTATGGAAAATACATGTTTAATAATTATGGGCATGAAACCAAGTTTGTGTACATGGAACCATCAGAAAGCAAAGATATCACTGTCTCAGCCATCCATGTGGATGGTTTTAGATCTTGGAGGATTTGGATCCTGAAATTCCAAATAAAGGATACTTGTATGGCTTATATCATTTTGGTCTCTTGGACAACAGGCAAGCCAGGTTTATATGTGACATTACGCAAATGATGGACCGAAAAGTTAAGGCACCAGCATCCAGATATGGCCTGTACTATGCTTGAACAGAAAGCAGCCACATTCCCACTCCACCATAATGTAAAGCAAACCTTATAGAAAGCAAAGAATCCATACATGTATTTAGTTGAATTGGTTCAAGGCAGAAACCTAACTGATGTCCAGTTAAGCACCCCGAGCCAAACAAATGTCAGCAAAGACTGTTGGACTCCTTCCCTGCTACTGTGTGTGTGAGGCATGAAATCTGTTTGGAGGCAGATGTGGACAGAACAGCTTAAGCGTGTTAGAGCTGTAGGCGGGATGTTCCACGGAGAGGATTTCATCTCCTGCAGTTTATTGCTTTTGGATGCGAACAGAGCTTTAAAAGAGAGCTCCAGTGAGGACTGAAGTACTGTGTTGGGAAAATCTAGCAGAATTAAAAGATTGCTCACAGAGCCCAAAGTTCAGTAAACTCCTCTTGGAGACCTTTAGTCTGAAGAGGATTGGCTGGGCCAAGATTTAAATCCCCCCACCTTTCGTATTGTTAACGATTAAAAGCTTGATTTCTAACAACAGAAGAAAAGAAATACAGTAGAGTCTCACTTATCCAAGCTAAACGGGCTGGCAGAAGCTTGGATAAGCGAATATCTTGGATAATAAGGAGGGATTAAGGAAAATCCTATTAAACATCAAATTAGGTTATGATTTTACAAATTAAGCACCAAAACATCATGTTATACAACAAATTTGACAGAAAAAGTAGTTCAATACGCAGTAATGTTATGTTGTAATTACTGTATTTACGAATTTAGCACCAAAATATCATGATATATTGAAAACATTGACTACAAAAAAAGCTTGGATAATCCAGAAGCTTGGATAAGCGAGGCTTGGATAAGTGAGACTCTACTGTACTGGATGTGGCCAAATCCTGTTCTGGGCAAAATTACGGGATGTGGCCAAAAACTATCCAAATTGGTAGTAGAGCTGTAAATAGGTGTTTGTTTTATTCTCACGTATTCTTTGGTACCTTTTTTTGTACCAGCAGATGGGCAGTGTTGGCTTTGTGCAGCTCTCTTTTCAGCATCATAGAGCTGATCCACTCTGGTGCATCTGCTCCGGAATTCCCCATTCCCATCGCAGGAATGTCCTTATTTCTGCAAGCAGTTTCAAGTGCATAGTTCGAAATAAGAAACACTTGAACAATTCCAAATGTTAAACCTAATATTAGTGTAATAACCTTGCAGAAGAATAAGGGAATTGATGTAACAGCCTTAATAATGTAGCTACCGTGTTTCCCCGAAAAGAAGACAGTGTCTTATATTAATTTTTGCTCCCAAAGATGTTCTAGGTCTTATTTTCAGGGGATGTCTTATTTTTCCATGAAGAAGAATTCATTTTTATTGTTGAACAAAAAAATGAACATTTATTATATACTGTACAGTAGTTGTCATCACAAACCAGCATAACCAGACAAACTGTGAATCCTATCATCTTAGAATATAACATTGTATTTTAGTTGTATTGGTCCCTCCAGGCCATCCTCTCCTCCATCCCAGTGGTCTTTTTTCTTTTTTCTTTTCAGATTCATATATTATTTCAGTTATTATATTCCTTCTGTTTATGTGATTGTTTTAGTCAATTGTTATGTTTTGTTTTTGTTTTTAATTCTTATAGCGTTTTATAGTGTTTTCAGTGTTTTATTGTACAATGTTTTATGCTGATTTTATATTGGAAACCGCCCTGAGTCCCTTATGGGAGAGAGGGCAGTATACAAATAAACTTTTACTTACTTACTTACTTTTACTATCAAGAATTTCTTGTTATTATTTATTATTTATTTACAGCATTTATATTCCGCCCTTCTCACCCCGAAGGGGACTCAGGGTGGATCACATTACACATATAGGCAAACATTCAATGCCTTTTAACATAGAACAAAGACAGACAAACATAGGCTCCGAGCGGGCCTCGAACTCATGACCTCCTGGTCAGAGTGATTCATTGCAGTTGCTCTCCAGCCTGCGCCACAGCCCGAGCTACCATTATTTCCATGTACAACACTCTGGTACGTACATTTACCAACCCTGCATGCTCTGGTGTTCTGTTTGGTGGGCATGCTTCCAAACAAAAACTTTGCTAGGTCTTACTTTCGGGGGAGGCCTTATATTTAGCAATTCAGCAAAACCTCTAATAGGTCTTATTTTCTGGCGATGTCTTATTTTAGGGGAATCAGGGTATGTGCCATAGGCGCTCCAAATATTATGCCGGTGAGAAAGCAATGTTGGGATGCTTGCATTTATTTCTGCACAAAGCAATGGAGCATGAAGGTGTGGAAGGCTCTTCCAGGAATGTCCATCATCTGCAATTTTTTCTTAGTCTGAAAGCTTTAGTTGTCGACTAATAGAAATCAATTTTACTGAACAGAAATGTGTTCGGGTTGCTGTGCTTCTAAGAAGATGACCTGCTTGTGTGTTTTCGAGGTTGATTTGGTCTCAGAGTGTTCCTGCAATAAGGAATGCATATCCAGCCAAGGATTGAACAGGTGTCAAGTGATGGCGACAACTGGAGCAAATGTCTCGGGAGTCACACACATTCAGCATAATTTTTGTGTGTGTGAATGTGTGCCTGGGAGCTGTTTATGCTGCTTTTAATCCAGAGGATTTGTTGGGCATTCCAGCATACCACATTCCATACCTTGGTCTCCAGCAGCCAGTTTGCTATTGCTCACACTAAGACTAATATAAATATTATCCAGGGTGATCATTTTGAAGATTCCAATTTTGCTTTATCTTCTGTCTCTTCATTTGAGTAGATTGCTAGAAAAAGACTGATCTTTCTCAACATTAATCACATTGTTTCATTGCACCCTTTTGTTCTGTGGATGTTCTTGTCTCTTCCTTTTGTCTTCCGGATTGGTTTTGTCTGCTTGGATCTTTCATTTCCACCTTCCTGGGATGAATTAAGACAGTTTGCAATTGGAAACCTGTATTATAATTTTAAAAGGATCCTGATTTAACTTCTATATTATTTTTTCCCAGACTTCTTTGTCTGAGACAAAGTTTCCCATTTCAGTGGTGTTTAGGGACCAGTTTTGTTTTGTTTTGTCTGTTTAGATCTTTCACTTACACCTTTCTGTAATAAATCAGATTTGCAACAGTTTCCAATTAGAAGCATACATTGTAACTGAAATGTAAAACAATTGGAACATTATTGCAGGGATGTAGAAGAGTCTTTAAAAAGGATTCTATGATTCTATGATATACTTGCTGTGCCCGGCCATGCGTTGCTGTGGCGTTGTCTGGTGGTGTTGGTGAGAAATTGTTGAGGTAGTGGTGGTATTGAATGTCTGTTGTATGGTTGTCTTTATGTTTAGTATGCACACTGAAGTGGATTATATGGCAGTGTGGACTCAAGATAATCCAGTGCAAAGCAGATAATATAAGATTCTAAATGGGTTATATTGCTGTGTGGAAGGGCCTTGAGTCTACACTGCCATATAATCCAGTTCAAATCTGATAATCTGTGGAAGAGGCCTAAGTGAGGCCTAACTGTGCCTGTCCCCTGGGCTGAGGAGGTTGCTAGGAGACCAAGTGGGCGGAGCTTAGCCTTCAAACTGGCAGCAATTGGATAAAAACTATTATTCCTCTCCCTGTAATTAGGACTTTATTTTTCTTTTCTTTCTGTTGTATCAACCTAGAGCCGTGAATGATGGGTTGTGTTGTCAAATTTTGAGGTTGGGGGGCCTGTAGTTTTGTTGTTTTGTCCACTGCCCTGATGCCATCACTGTTGTATATATATAGATAGATAGATTCTAATACATAGGGTTTGTCTTAGAGTCACCATCAATCAGAAATTATTCAAAGGTGCCCAACAACAGCAACTGCTGTATTGCTGCCTCACTTCACTATGGACTCAGAATTGTATGAACCTTTGCCTTTAATTACTTTGTTTCATACACAGAGTTATTAAAAATATGCTGTATAAAATTACCTTCAAGCTGTGTGTATGAGACATCAATGGATTTCATGTTTAGGCTTGTCCAAGATATGTCTCTATCTCCAAAATATATCCAAACACAAGGATTCCAAGATCTGGAAAAACCAAATCTGATATTCTAGTCCTAAGCATTTCATATATGGGATATTCATCCTGTACTATGTTAGCCCCCAACAACTACAGTTAAATGTGCAAATGGCATTTGTTAACATTTCCATGAGCTTGAACGAGAGCCATGGCTTGCACGCATCTGTCTGCCTGTTTCTCTTTGGCCACCGGCTTTGAGAGGATTTTATAGGGTTGGCAATTAGGAAAGAGGCATGTGCTAGGAAATAAAACACAAGGCTAATTAGATCTTGGTATGATATGGCACATTATGTATCTTTCAGACATAATTTTTAGGAAATTATGTCTGAAAGATACAGGAGATTACATTCAACCCTTGAAACATCCCCTCTTCTTTGCATCCGTCAGCAGCCTGTAAAGTCAGTATAACCATAACACCAGACTGTTTAACACAACATCCTTTTTATTAAAAAAAAATCATGGAAAAAAGGATCAGACAAGCTGCTTTCAAACTGAAGACAAGTTCACTTATGACACAATACAACTCATTTGTCTCTAAAGCCTATTAAGGTCCTCAAATTGCAGATCCTCAAGATAAGCGAGCTCACGTTGTTCTCCTGCTCATTATTCTGTGGTCACCCACAGGGAGCCAAAATGTAATTGAGAGCCTTTATTTTCACGGTTGGTTCTGTTTTTTAAGTGCCAATTTTTGTCTTTTAAAAGCTGTCACGTGCATGTTCCCTAGCGGGGCTAGAAACCTTTTTATATATAAGAAGGGGGAGTATTCATGAGGTCAAGGCCTTTGCCAGTTGTTTTTTTTCCCAGATCGGATAGGACTTCAGGAGATATGTGGGCACTCTGAGTAAAATAGAAATTAAATCACCTCTCCCACCCCCAAGAAGGGTGGGCGGTTGGGGTTATTGGCAGGCTGGGGTGTCAACTGGCCACTTGAGAACGTGGAGCTGGATGAATCGCTGGCCCTGCGATGCAAGGCGCAAGGCGTCTAAATTGGGAAACATTGCAAAGCCACAGCGCAGAGTTCAGGCCTCCTGAATCATTCCGCTGAGACCATCCAACTTGGCTTCCTCCCAACTAGCACAGAAATTAGGCTGCCTTTTGCCAGTACAGTCTTACAGTGCATGGAGCCTTTCTAAAAATAAAGTAGCATTGCCTCTGAGACGAGCAGGGCTTCTCCATTTTAAATATCTTGACGCTAGAAGGAAGATGGATACATGGCTGTTTGCAATAATAATAATAATAATAATAATAATAATAATTATTATTATTATTATTATTATTATTATTATTATTATTATTATTATTGCATGGAAAGTTCCTTGAAGGAAATTGAAGGAAAAGCTGACAAGGAGAAGACCTGGCTCTGGCTCACGAATGAGACCCTGAAGAAGGAGACAGAAGGCCTGATCCTTGCAGCCCAGGAGCAAGCCATCAGGACAAATGCAATTCAGGCCAAGATCGAAAAATCAGCTGATGACCCAAAATGCAGACTGTGCAAGGAAACCCACGAAACCATTGATCATATCCTCAGCTGCTGTAAGAAAATTGCACAGACAGACTACAAACAGAGGCACAACTATGTGGCCCAAATGATTCATTGGAACTTATGCCTCAAGTACTACCTGCCAGCAGCAAAGAACTGGTGGGATCACAAACCTGCAAAAGTATTGGAAAATGAGCACGCAAAGATACTGTGGGACTTCCGAATCCAGACTGACAAAGTTCTGGAACACAACACAGTTGTGGAAAAGAAAAAGGTTTGGATCATTGATGTTGCCATCCCAGGTGACAGTCGCATTGACGAAAAACAACAGGAAAAACTCAGCCGCTATCAGGACCTCAAGACTGAACTTCAAAGACTCTGGCAGAAACCAGTGCAGGTGGTCCCGGTGGTGATGGGCACACTGGGTGCCGTGCCAAAAGATCTCAGACGGCATCTGGAAACAATAGACATTGACAAAATCATGATCTGCCAACTGCAAAAGGTCACCCTGCTGGGATCTGTGCGCATCATCCGAAAATACATCACACAGTCCTAGACACTTGGGAAGTGTTCGACTTGTGATTTTGTGATATGAAATCCAGCATGTCTATCTTGTTTGCTGTATCATACAATAAAATTATTATTATTATTATTATTATTATTATTATTATTATTATTAATAATAATAATACTCCGCTTTATCTCCCCCAAAAGAGACTCAAGGCGGCTTAACATACATGCATCAGCATAAATGTTTAAAATATACAACTATGCAAATATTAAAACAGTATTAAATATAAATGGTATTTTAAAATTCCCAGTAAAAAAAACAATTAAGACAAATTCAGAGTTAAAAGTCACAGCATAATTTACCTATTAGTATTAAAATATAATATATTATATTTTATCATATATAATTATAATAATTATTTTATTATTTATAAAAGGGTAAAAGTTTTCCCCTGACATTAAGTCTAGTCGTGTCCAACTCTGGGGGTTGGTGCTCATCTCCATTTCTAAGTCGAAGAGCCAGCGTTGTCCATAGACACCTCCAAGGTCTTGTGTTCATGACTACATGGAGCACTGTTACCTTCCTGCTGAAACGGTACATACTGATCTACTCACATTTGCACGTTTTCAAACTGCTAGTTTGGCAGAAGCTGGGGCTAAAAGCGGGAGCTCACCCCGCTCCCCAGATTCAAACCACTGATCTTTCGGTCAGCAAGTTCAGCGGTTTAATCTGCTGCGCCACCAGGGGCCCATAAGTCATCTATGTTCTGCTAAAGATTGGTATATGCAAAATATATGTGAAAATAGAAATACAGCGTTAATCTAATGCAAACAGAGCAAGAGACCAGTTCATTGACAACAAATAAGAAAAATGTAAGAAATGCTGGAGCAATTCAAAGATCCATGTTACACAGTGTGTAATTATTATCTTTTAAATCATGCTAGCTACTGAATGTTGTAATATAGCAGTGAAATTTGTGGGAAAATGTACTTTTTGAGCTGCTGACCTCCACAAAAGCATGCATTAAACTAATCTAGAGAATTGGTTCGCACACCACTGTTCTGTATATTAAATGTGGATAAAATGTGTTCACGACTAATTTGACTTTTTATCTCTGTTTTCTCTTTAATTATTAACATCCTGTTTTCAGTAGCCAAGCCTTTCTTGAGTAACTGCCCTCAAAATATAGTTTATATTGTAAGGTCTCTCCTTGATGGTTAAATTCTATATGGCAGAAGCCGCAGCCTGGGGTTCGCACCCTCTGGAAACGCAAAAGAGGGCGAGATTGTTTTGGAATTTGGACATCAACACATCAAAGCTGAGTAAACATTAAGATGATGCTCAACTTCCTGCACTTTGGCTAATCCCATAATTGAAGGTCCACTGTGTCATGCCAGATCCGTGGTGTTTATTAACTCTCTGTCAGGCCGGGAGAAGGAAGGGGAGGGATTGTTTTAATGGGATAATGAATGTCCTGCTGTATGTATAGAGAGCAGATGTCAAAAAGAACGAGGCGTTGTCTGCTTATTTTTCTTCCACTCTGCCTTGTGTTGTGTTGTCTTCGTTAAAAAGACTGGTTTGCAGAGGCTGAGCGCATTTGATGTGCACGGAGAGTCTCTTTTCTGTGTGTGTCCATTAGGGTTGTGCAATTCGGCTGAACCGCAGTCTGTTTTGGGCATCCGAATTTCAGCAGATTTGTTTTTGCGAACCGAGTCCGCAGCTAAAAAATGCGGCAAGATCTGGCCCATTGGCAGAAATGGGGGCTTCCCGGGCTCCTCTTCCCATCATTTTTAGGACTATTGGGGTGAAAATGGCCACACTTGGAGAATCTTGGGGTCCTCATGAATAACAAGTTAAACATGAGAAATTTTCAAAACTCTGAAACCAAAAAAAGTACATACCGTATATACTCGAGTATAAGCCGACCCGAATATAAGCTGAGGCACCTAATTTTACCACAGAAAACTGGGAAAACTTATTGACTCGAGTATAAGCCGAGGGTTGGAAATGCAGCAGCTACTGGTAAATTTCAAAAATAAAATTAGATACCAATAAAATTACATTAATTGAGGCATCAGTGGGTTAAATGTTTTGAATATTTACTGTATTTCAAAGAAAAAGCAACAATAACTTTATAATACAGTAGAGTCTCACTTATCCAACATAAACTGTCCGGTAAAATGTTGGATAATAAGGAGAGATTAAGGAAAAGCCTATTAAACATCAAGTTAGGTTATGATTTTACAAGTTAAGCACCAAAACATCATCTTATACAACAAATTTTACAGAAAAAGTAGTTCAATACACAGTAATGCTATGTAGTCAGTTATTACTGTATTTACGAATGTAGCACCAAAATATCATGATATTGAAAACATTGACTACAAAAATATGTTGGATAATCCAGAACGTTGGATAAGCGAGTGTTGGATAAGTGAGACTCTACTGTATTTGCTGCTGAATATAATTCACAGTGGCCAAAAGTACCCTCTTTGTAATATGGCCATTACAATGGCTGCCCGTTTAGATTTCCTCCTTTAAAAACAAAAGAGTTAGGACACCAAAGCTTCCAGCCATGGAAAAGAAACCTTGGGGTGCATCTCTGCTGCAGAATGAATCCACTTTAACTGCTTTGGTTCAATGCTATGGAGCCATGGAGGTTGTACGTTTACAGGATCTTTAGCTTCAGCACTAATATGACCGTATGATGCAAATCTAATGCGCACTCTCATTTTGGCAAGGTCTTGTTGCTGAAAATGGTGGGGGCTAGATTTAAAAAAATAGACTATATGCAAATACAGATATTCCCAAATCTGTTGTGATCTTCAGCATTTCAGATAGGAGGGATACTCAAGCTGTGCCTCTTGAAACTTCAAATCCTAGAGCTTCATAAGATGAAGCCATGGCACACTAGATTTGGTGAGCCATTCATACTCTTTCCTTCCTTCTTTCAACAGAAATGTAATGGGCTTCCATCAGGAGTGCTTTCATTGTGAATTCTTCCTTGCGGGCTGGACCTTGTGGTCCATACAAACCCTGAGAGCGATTATTCTAACTTTCAGTGACAATCACGCCAAATTGTTGGCATTTTCGGCAAATCATATGATTATATCCAGTGCATATCTTACATAGTTGGTTTTCCTCTCCAGTCTTCAGGCCTGTTTCTCTGGAGTCGAGAGGAGACACATTAGCCATGCTGAAATATTTGAAAGAGTGTCGTACGAAGGAGGAATCAGGCTTGATTTCTGCTGCTCTGGAGACTTATAACTCAATGGAGCAAGGAGTTCCAATGACAGGGAATTATATTTTAGCAAAACATTAGGAAGAATTTCTTGACTGTAAAAGCTTTTCAGCGGTGGGACTCTGCCTCAGAGTATGGCAGATGACCATCTATTGGCTGTTGCCCGCTTTTAGTCTAAAACTATTTAGCTTCTTGTGATTTCCTTTATTTCATCATTTTTAAATGTATTTATTATGCAATGCTTTTGACATGAAATAAATAAACCATCTATTGGGAGTACTTTAATGGTGTTTTTCTTGCATGGCAGAATAAAAGGTTAGACTAGATGGCCTTTAGAGATCCCTTCGCAGTCTTTTATTCTGTGATTCGATTCTATGAGTCTAGTCCTGCTTGTCGTATCGTATATTCTGCATAGAAGTGAAATACATTGGGTTTGTCTGGGAAACCAGTTTGTACTGATGGTGGTTCGAATCTGGGGAGCAGGGTGAGCACCTGCTGTTAGCCCTAGCTTCTGCCAACCTAGCAGTTTGAAAACATGCAAATGTGAGTAGATCAATAGGTACCACTCTGGCGGGAATGTAACGGTGCTCCATATGGTCATGCCAGCCACATGACCTTGGAAGTGTCTATGGACAATGCCAGCTCTTCGACTTAGAAATGGAGATGAGCACCAAGCCCTGACATTAAGACAACTAGTCTTAATGTCAGGGGAAAACCTTGACCTAGAGCAGTGATGGCCAACCTATGACACGCATGTCAGCACTGACACAGCTAGCCATTTTTGCTGACACGCTGCCGCATGCAGATTGATTGGGTGACTATGTCTTTTGTGGCCAAATTTGGTGTGATTTGGTCCAGTGGTTTTGTTGTTTACTCCATGGGAATTATGCACATTTTATATATATTTGTAGTATATTATTATATTATTCATTATTCATGACTACATTGAAACTACAATAGAGAGAAATCAACATGGAAACTGCAAGAGGTACCATAGATTGTTGTACATGGAAATAATGATAGTAAATAGTTTTTGATTTATTAAATACAGTTATATATTACAATTATATATTTTTGTTATTTAAACTATATATATTGTGAAATTATGTTTTTTTTCTCTAAGTGTCACACCACCCAAGTCATGCTAGGTTTTTTGGTGAATTTTGACACACCAAGCGCAAAAGGTTGACCTAGAGAATCAACTGTCTCAGCCTCCCATTTATGTTAAAGCGAGCCCATGAGGATCGTGAATGGGGACTTTCGTTGCTGGAATAATTCCCAAAGGTTGCCCAAATCCGCTCATCCTAGGGTGGTCTGATTCACATGGTGTTTCCAAAAAGAGCGTCTCGGAAACCCTTTCCTTGAATCGGAGCTCTCCCTGCCAAATTAAAACCAGCAGCCGTTAATGCCTCATTAATTAACTTGCTCAGAGAGCTGATTACACATTTCTGAGCTGTCAAGGGGAACCTTTCCAATATGCTGTCAGAGGATTAATTGCGTGGAAACAGCACTCGCATTTGTATCTCTGAGCTTTTGCTAGATCCCTTCCGCAGTGAGGTAATGTCCTCCTGGGCTGCTGCCTGCCTTGCTTCGCGGAGTTATAAATGGCTCCTTCCAGGGATCTTTCCTCACAGAGCCCTCCTTAGATGGTGGCTCAACGCAGCAGCTGCAAACTGTTTACATGTCAAAAACGAAGGCTTAGCCCCAGAGCTGATGAGGTTTTTTAAGAAAACGGTTGCGTGCAGTTTTTCTGTTCGCATCTAGATAGCATCATACTTTCAAGCCCCGAGCATTGAAATTACATGCTGCAATTACACAATCCCTCAAATGGAATCATGTTTAAAAGATCCCTGCCAATGCTTGAAAATATAGCACCGATGTCAATTGGGTTGAGCATGTAATGCTCCTGCATCAGGGTTGTGTGCTCTTTTTTAGAGGTGGAGTGAATTGCCTATCAACAATGTGGGAACAGGGACTGAATGGTCATCTGTCAGGAGGGCTTTGATGATGCCTTTCCTGCAAGGCAGGGGGTTGGACTAGATGGCCTTTGGGGGTCTCCTCTCTATTACTACTACTACTACTACTACTACTACTTATTATTCTTATTATTCTTATTATGCTTCTTCTTCTTATTATTATTATCCAGAGGCTGGATGGCCATCTGTCAGGAGGGCTTTGATTGTGCTTTGCCTGCATGACAGAATGGGGTTGGACTTAATCGCCCTTGCGGCTCTTCCAACTCTATTATTATTATTATTATTATTATTATTATTATTATTATTATTATGATGACACAGCAAACAAGATAGATATGCTGGATTTCATATCACAAAATCACAAGTCGAACACTTCCCAAGTGTCTAGGACTGTGTGATGTATTTTCGGATGATGCGCGCAGATCCCAGTAGGGTGGCCTTTTGCAGTTGGCAGATCGTGATTTTGTCAAGGTCTATTGTTTCCAAATGCCGGCTGAGATCTTTTGCCACGGCACCCAGTGTACCCATCACCACCAGGACCACCTGCACTGGTTTCTGCCAGAGTCTTTGAAGTTCAATCTTGAGGTCCTGATAGCGGCTGAGTTTTTCCTGTTGTTTTTCGTCAATGCGACTGTCACCTGGGATGGCAACATCAATGATCCAAACCTTTTTCTTTTCCACAACTGTGATGTCTGGTGTGTTGTGTTCCAGAATTTTGTCAGTTTGGATTCGGAAGTCCCACAGTATCTTTGCGTACTCATTTTCCAATACTTTTGCAGGTTTGTGATCCCACCAGTTCTTTGCTGCTGGGAGGTGGTACTTGAGGCATAAGTTCCAATGAATCATTTGGGCCACATAGTTGTGCCTCTGTTTATAGTCTGTCTGTGCAATTTTCTTACAGCAGCTGATATTATTATTATTATTATTATTATTATTATTATTATTATTATTATTATTGAGGCTGGATAGCCATATGTCGGGGAGCTTTGATTGTGCTTTTCCTGCATTGCAGGGGGTTGGACTAGATGGCCTTTGGGGGTCTCCTCCAACTGTACTAAATGTTGTTGTTGTTGTTATGCAGAAGCTGGATGGTCATCTGTCAAGAGGGCTTTGATTGTGCTTTTCCTGCATGGAAGAAGCGGGTTGGACTAGATGGCCTTTGGAGGTCTCTTCCAACTCTATTATTATTATTATTATTATTATTATCAACACAACGACGTTGTATGGCACAGCAAACAAGATAGATATGCTGGATTCCGTTTCGCAAAACCACAAGTCGAACACTTCCCAAGTGTCTAGGACTGTGTGATGTATTTTCTGATGATGTGTGCAGATCCCAGTAGGGTGGCCTTTTGCAGTTGGCAGATGGTGATTTTGTCAATGTCTATTGTTTCCAAATGCCGGCTGAGATCTTTTGGCACAGCACCCAGTGTGCCCATCACCACCGGGACCACCTGTACTGGTTTCTGCCAGAGTCTTTGAAGTTCAATCTTGAGGTCCTGATAGCGGCTGAGTTTTTCCTGTTGTTTTTCGTCAATGCGACTGTCACCTGGGATGGCAACATCAATGATCCAAACCTTGTTCTTTTCCACAACTGTGATGTCTGGTGTGTTGTGTTCCAGAACTTTGTCAGTCTGGATTCGGAAGTCCCACAGTATCTTTGCATGTTCATTTTCCAATACTTTTGCAGGTTTGTGATCCCACCAGTTCTTTGCTGCTGGAAGGTGGTACTTGAGGCATAAGTTCCAATGAATCATTTGGGCCACATAGTTGTGCCTCTGTTTGTAGTCTGTCTGTGAGATTTTCTTACAGCAGCTGAGGATATGATCAATGGTTTCGTCGGTCTCCTTGCACAGTCTGCATTTTGGGTCATCAGCTGATTTTTCAATCTTGGCCTTAATTGCATTTGTTCTGATGGCTTGCTCCTGGGCTGCAAGGATCAGGCCTTCTGTCTCCTTCTTCAGGGTCCCATTCGTGAGCCAGAGCCAGGTCTTCTCCTTATCAGCTTTTCCTTCAATTTTGTCAAGGAACTTTCCATGCAGTGTTTTGTTGTGCCAGCTGTCAGCTCTAGTTTGTAGTGCAGTTTTCTTGTACTGGTTTTTTGTCTGCTGTGTTTTGAGGAGTTTCTGATTTTTGACTTCAATCAAAGCAGGTTCTTCACTTTGCTCTACATATTCTGCCAGGGCATGTTCTTCTTCTTTGACTGCTTGCTTTACTTTTAAGAGTCCTCTGCCCCCTGATCTTCTAGGCAGATATAGCCGGTCAACATCACTGCGAGGGTGCAGTGAATGATGAATGGTCATGAGTTTTCTTGTTTTTCTGTCCAAATTGTCCAGTTCCACCTGTGTCCAATTTATAATGCCAGCAGTATATCTTATGACAGGTATGGCCCAGGTGTTTATGGCCTTGATGGTGTTGCCTCCATTGAGCTTGCTTTTGAGAATTTTTCTGACCCTTTGTGTGTATTCTTTACTGACCACAGTTTTCACATGTTCATGCTTGATGTTGTCCAGCTGTAATATGCCCAGATATTTATAGGCCTCTGGCTGGTGACACTTTATTGTTTGGCCATTGGGCATATTTATGCCCTCACTTTCAATGATTTTTCCCTTCTTCAACGCCACTGTCGAACATTTGTCCAAACCAAACTCCATGTTGATATCAGTGCTAAAAATTCGGACAGTGTTGGTCAGAGACTGGATTTCAGTTTCCGTTTTCCCATATAGCTTCAGGTCATCCATGTACATCAAATGTGAAATTTTGTGAGAATTCTTAGATGTTTGGTAGCCGAGATTTGTTTTTTGTAAGATTGTTGACAGAGGGATCATGGCAATAATGAAAAGCAGAGGGGACAATGAATCTCCCTGGAAAATTCCTCTCCTGATGTTGACAAGTCCATAGCTTTCATTTCCAACAAACAGTTCAGTTTTCCAGTGCTCCATCATGTTTTCAATGAAGGTGCCAACTGTTTTACAAATCCCGATGGCGTCCAGGCACTTGATGATCCAGCTGTGTGGGAGTGAGTCAAAGGCCTTTTTGTAGTCAATCCACGTCATGTGAAGATTAGCTTTTCGGCTCTTACAGTTCTCCAGAATCATTTTGTCAATCAATAACTGGTCTTTTGTGCCCCTGCTTTTCCGTTTGTTGCCTTTCTGTTCATCTGGCAAGATGTTTTTTTCTTCAAGATAGTCTTGAATTCTGTCAGCTATGATGCCAGTCAGTAGTTTAAACATAGTGGGCAGACATGTTATTGGCCTGTAGTTTCTTGGTGCTGCTCCTTTTGTTGGATCCTTTTGTATCAGGTAAGTTCTTCCAGTTGTTAGCCATTCACTGATACTTCCTTTCTGCAGCATCTCATTGAATTGTTGGGCCATTTTTCTATGTAAACTAATCAGATGTTTGAGCCAAAATCCATGAAGTTGATCACTACCAGGCGATGTCCAGTTCTTGACTTTTTGCACTCGTTTGCTGATCATTTCAGTTGTTATTTCCATCAGTTCCATTTTGTTCTGTGAGAATTTTCCTTCAAACTCCTTTATCCACCCAGCGTTTTTGTTGTAGTTTTTATTATTTTCCCAAAGTTCTTTCCAGAACTTTGTTGTTGCAGTTTTCTCTGGCTTTATGGTTACTGTGTCTGTTGTTTGGTTCAGACTCTGGTAGAACCGTCTTTGGTCTGATTGAAACAGTTGATTTTGTCTGTACTGGATGATTCTGGCTTCATACCTTTCAATTTTTCTGGCTGTTGCTGTAATTTGTTCTTTCACGATTTCCAAAGCTTCTTCAATTTTTCTGGTGTTCAGCCAGTACTTTCGGATCAGGTATTGCTTGATTTTGTCATTCTTCAGTTTCCTCTCTTTCATATTTTTCAGGTTACTTGCATCTGATCTAAGTTTCTTGATTTTCAACTCTAGCCTGACCTTCCACTTTGGTTTTCCAGTCGATTTTCTTTGGGGCTGCCTTGGTTGTAGGAGCCCAAGTTCTTCTGTTACTATCACTGCTGCACTGTAGGCATACTGGTTTGTTTGTTCAATTGATGTTATTTGGACAGTGGAGAGTGCTGCATTCACATCTTTCATGAGAGGCGCCAGGTGTCTCTTGGGCACTGTTTTTAGAGTTGGGAGCCGCTGTCTTATTGCATTTGCTGCAGCATGAGCCATGATCTTATCCTTGAGCTCTTGTTGTCTTGCTGTCAAGGTTCCTGGTGGTTCAACAGATGTTTCAAGTGCTGGTTCCTCAAATTCTTGCAAAAGCGCCACACTTTCTTCTGGTTCAATCTGTTCCACCATTCCAAGTGTTGCTGGAGTCTCTGCTGCTGTCTGTGCTGTGGTCTGATGGTAATCTACTTTGCAAATTTTCTGGATTTCTTCGAGTTCAACTTCACTGAACACTTTGTTTCTGATTATGAATCTTCGTTGGTCAGCCAGTCGGGGTTCTGTTATCTGTGAGTCAGGGTACTCTTGTTGCCATAGCTGATGCATCCTTTTTTGGTAGCCACGCCTTTGAGGTTCAGATTTGTAGTAGCATTTCATAATTGTGCGGTTTTCTGGCATTGTATATTTTTGCCGCTTCTGTGACTGTTCATTTGGGTTTTGATGATTCCGTAGCCCACTATTATTATTATTATTATTATTGAGGTTGGATGGACATCTGTCAGGGGTGCTTTGATTGTGCTTTTCCTGCATGGCAAAATTAAGAGGGTTGGACTAGATACTAGCCTTTGGGGGTCTCTTCCAATTCTATTATTATTATTATTAGTAATAGTAGTAGTAGTAGTAATCAGAGGTTAGATGGTCATCTATCGAGAGGGCTTTGATTGTGCTTTTCCTGCATGGCAGAATGAAAGGTGTTGGACTAGATGGCCTTTGGGGGTATCTTCCAACACTAGGATTCTATGATTCCATTGTTCCATTTCTATTTATTTATTTATGGGAAATTTCTATATCGCCTTTCTCCAAGGGCTCAGGGCAGTTTAAAACAACAGTTAAAACATACAATATAAAATATACCATTAAAATCCCAACTCTATTCTTGTCAGATGTAACATTATCAATTAAATAAGTAAAAACAGTCTAAAAATTCACAAGGAAGTGTATTTCTATCTGATGATAACGTGCTTTTCCTGCATGGCAGAAGGAGGTTGGACTAGATGGCCTTTTGGGTCTCCTCTAACTCTTTCTATGATTCTATCTCAGTTTTTCTCTCCCCCCCCCCCCTAGTTTAGTGAATAAATCAAATTAGTTGGAAAACTCACATAGCACAACTCTTGAGCGAGGCTGGCCAAATTTGGAATGGATTAGGCACCAAAAGTTCTACAACCCTGGCATCTCCCATTGGTTCACTTCCATGCAAGCTGATTACTAATATGAACAATCCTAGAGATGAGTTATCAGCCAAGCCTATGGACAAGAGCAGGAAGATGGGGAAATCATTGCTTAGCCCAAATGTATGAACTGATGAATTGGGTCCGTTTCTCCGGCTCTCTTGAAACATACATTTAAAAAGCTCTCTAAACCACCAAGATTCTGGATTAAGTGTCGGCTGCCTTTGCCAAATTCATGTTCCGTAAGCGTTGGAAACTCTGTCGTCCTCCGAACATGAAACCCGAAGGGCACAAGGTTAAACGTATCATTATCTCTCTTGTATTTCCCCCTTTCTTTCAACGTCGCAGCTGTGGGGCCCCAACGGTTTGGATGATGGTGGCTGACATTTAAGAAACAAATGGCCTCTTCTATTAAGGAATGCTTCAGACAAACTTGGTAATACAGTAGAGTCTCACTTATCCAAGCTAAACGGGCCGGCAGAAGCTTGGATAATAAGGAGGGATTAAGGAAAAGCCTATTAAACATCAAATTAGGTTATGATTTTACAAATTAAGCACCAAAACATCATGTTTTACAACAAATTTGACAGAAAAAGCAGATCAATATGCAGTAATATTATGTTGTAATTTCTGTATTTACGAATTTAGTACCAAAATATTATGATATATTGAAAACATTGATTACAAAAATGGCTTGGATAATCCAGAAACTTGGATAAGTGGAGGCTTGGATAAGTGAGACTCTACTGTATATGGATTGGCTTTCTATGCTCGATCCCCTCCAGTTGCGCCGAACAAATTCTCGGTCATTTCGCTTTTTCAGCTTCGTTTAAAAGGCCACAGCTTCTCTGTCGTCCTCCTTCCACTTTCCCCTTTTGTCCAACGCATCTTGTAAAACTGGATTTAAATGGCAAAATACATTAATATATTTTTATTCAATAATAGTGGAGCAGCCCGATGGTGCAGCGGGTAAAATAGTTGAACTTGCTGACCAAAAGGTTGCCAGGTTGGAATCCAGGGAGTGAGGTGAGCTTCTGCTATTAGCCCCAACTTCTGCCAACCTAGCAGTTCGAAAACATAGTTTTCACTTCTTTGCTATCACTATATTCCCCCCTTGGGTGATGTTTCAAACTTCTACAATTTCAAAGTTTTCCTCAATTTTATTTAAAAATAATGCCTAGTGGGTGGGAATTGCACTCGGTCGTGTGATGGTTCAGAACACGGAAAAAACTAAAGGAAGAGTCCAAAACATAATGGGATCTGATGGGATTTGTAAAACAAAATGAGGTCTTTTTAAACGCAATGGGACCATACGCTGCACTGAGAAGATGAGAAGGCCCGGGGCTGTGGCGCAGGCTGGAGAGCAAGCCAGCTGCAACCAGCTGCAATGAATCATTCTGATCAGGAGGTCATGAGTTCGAGGCCCGCTCGGAGCCTATGTTTGTTTTGTCTTTGTTCTATGTTAAAAGGCATTGAATGTTTGCCTATATGTGTAATGTGATCCGCCCTGAGTCCCCTTCAGGGTGAGAAGGGCAGAATATAAATGCTGTAAATAAATAACTAAAATAAATAAATGATCCTCTCTGCTTCCTGAAACTCATGGGATGAGATTTTAGCTCACTGCTTCTTAAACTGTGGGAGAAGAAGAGGAGGAGGAAGAGGAAGGTAAAGGTTGGTTAGTTTCCCATGACATTAAGTCCAGTCGTGACCGACTCTGGGGGTTGGTGCTCATCTCCATTTCTAAGCCAAAGAGCCAGCGTTGTCCGTAGACACCTCCAAGGTCATGTGGCCAGTATGACTGGATGGAGCACCGTTACCTTCCCACCGGAACAGTACCTATTGATCTACTCACATTGGCATGTTTTCGAACTGCTAGGTTGGCAGGAGGTGGAGCTAACAGCAGCCGCTCCCAGCGCTCCTGGGGTTTGAACCTGGGACCTTTTGGTCTCCAGCTCAGTGCTTTAACACACTTTGCCACCGGAGCTTCTGGAAGAGGAAGAGGAAGAGGTCTAGGAAGAAGAGGGTGACAACCATCATGGCACACCACACAGAGAAGCCACTAAAATCCGCAAGAAGCATGTGGACAATTGCCACAGAAAGGAGGAAACCATGAAAATGCATGAAATCTGGTTGGAAAACACCAGAATCAAGATATCAAATAAAGAACACCACTCTGAAATGAGTGAACTCCAGACAGCAAGCAACCAAGTGCCAGTGAACACCCCCCAAACAGAGGGTGCCTCCAGGCAGCAACACTGACTGACCTTGTAAGTTTATTTCCCACCACAATGTTTAATTTATTTGGGAGAAATCTATGTTTCCCGTGGTTGTCAAAGCAGGTAGAACCTGAAATCTCTGTCTACACCAGGGGTCCTCAAACTTTTAAAGCAAAGGGCCGGTATACAATCATTCAGACTGTTGAGGGGCCGAATTATCATTTGAAAAAAAATACGAACAAATTCCTATGCACACTGCACATGTCTTATTTGTAGTGCAAAACAACAACAATGAAAGAACAATACAATATTTAAAAATGAAAACAATCTTAACCAACATAAACCTATCAGGATTTCAATGGAAAGTATGGGCCTGCTACTGGCCAATAAGATAGTCAAGTTAATTAGGATTGTTGTTTGT
Source organism: Anolis carolinensis (assembly GCF_035594765.1). Lineage (NCBI taxonomy): Eukaryota > Metazoa > Chordata > Lepidosauria > Squamata > Anolidae > Anolis > Anolis carolinensis. Next base: position 12,534,646 of record NW_026943822.1, on the reverse strand, counting down.
TGTTGTGTGCCTTCAAGTCATTCCAGAATTTGGGTGAGCCTAAGACTAAAATTGTTTATTTATTTACTTACTACATTTATATCCCACCCTTCTTACCCCGAAGGGGACTCAGAGCATCTGTATGTACATACAATATATTATATTATTAGCATAGCACAATATTAGCATTATACATTACCATATTGAACTATGCCACTATATTGTAATACTATATGTAATATATAACATATAATTAATATTATTATATGGTATTATTATTAGTATTATATTGTATAACATTATAATATTATTATCAATATTATATGTATATACAATATATTATATTATTTAAAATGATATAAAAATATTATAAAACTCAGGGCAGGGGCCAGGTAAATGACCTTGGAGGGCCGCATCCGGCCCCTGGGCCTTAGTTTGTGGACCCCAGGACTACACCATCCCCTTAACCAAGGGCAAGCCATTCATTCACCCTCCTTAAGCGCATCATGCCTCGAAGGCCAAGTTTTGCCCACTCTGGATTTTGGAAACCGCAAACCGGCCTTGCAGTACTAATGAAAGGTGCCACATCGAGGCCTCAGCATTACATTTGGCTTGCTAATTAAGACTGAGCTCGTTGCCAAAAGCGAGGGGATTTTCTACTCAAATGCATCTTCCAAAAAAGAAGGAAAAGAAAGGGGGTGGAAAGGCAAAGAAAATATCTGGCCCCTTTAATGGAGCAATTAAAACGGCATCAGAGTGGATGCTACATTACCAAGGCATCCCTAAGGCTCTGGAGCCAGAATCATTTTAAAAACAATTGGTTTTCCGGTGTTTTATTCTGGTGTGCTATGGTTCTCATTACTGGAAAGGCTGATCCCATTCACGCTGGGTGTGTACTGGGCAAATGGTGCAGCAACAGCTGGGTTTGCAACACAGCTTAGAAATCCATGCCTGGCTTTGCCCAAGAAGTAAGGCGTTGTCAAAACGCCTTACATTTAGTTCTTGGTTAAATTGGAATGAGAAACACAGCTTTTATTTCTCCATCTGGTGTGCATCTAAGTACACTTGTAGAATGAATGGGTCATGGATTTTGGAAGCCCTTTGCCAATAAACCCGCAACGTTCCTCTTTTTGTCCTGGAAGCAACGAAAATGTGGGCTAAATTTCATGCCGATACATTGCTATGAGGATGCTCTTAGCTGGAACACATTTTGTACAATCTGCACTTTAATGTGGTTAATGTTTTATATCTAATACATTGGATTACATTTTAATGGCATTGGATTTTAATACAATGTTATTTGCCAATTATTATGTAGTATTCCTTTATGGATTTAAATTGTTGCACATTTATATTGGATTAGTTTGTTTGTAGTGTGTGTGTGAAAATGGTGGCTTTGGTGCAGCCCTCACATTTTTCTTTTTACGTCTCGAAAAGCCTGCCTTGAAATTGGGAAAGAAAATGGTACTTGGAGCCAGATCTATTGTTTTAGCCTCATTCTTAAAGGCATCTGAACCCCAAGCCTCCTCTATGTGGGAAGAACATTTTTTTCTTGCAAGTAAATAGGTCCATTGTCTCTTAGTTGGAAGAAAAGAAATCTAAGCTTGAAATAATTAAGACGCTGTTATTGAGAAACTGTGGGATATTTGTTCTCCTTTAGAATTAAATAAGGGCCTAATTAAAGCAGAAACCCGGTCTCAGGTTTGGGCATGGTTTGTATGGAAAGCCCTTGCAGGTCTGAAAAAATATGTTTACCTAGCATTTGGAAAGCTATCCTTTTAGCACTGGGTCCCCTAGGAAACCCCAAAGCAGGTGGGCATCCAAAAGCATAATGAAAGCCAAAGGGATATTTCATTTGCACAAACTGGAATGGAAATCATTTAGGATCTTCCCAAGTTACCTGCTTGGTAGGAACCTGCCCAGTGTTTGTTAATGTAATTAGCTATAAATGTGTGTTAATCTTCGTGCCAATATGAAAGTAAGCCATTTGGCATCTTTATTCATCCATGCACCAGTTAATTTTGGTGTGAACGGTTCTTAAAATTAATGAGTTAGTAGACATTTCATAGGCGGAGATTGGTTGTTTTGGTGAACTTTTCCCACCTTCTATGGTAGTTGTGTTTATGTTGTTCATTATATTGTTTTACCCTCATGTTTTTCCAAATTAAAAATCAATCGACTTAAGGGTGTAAAATGGTATAACGTCTCTTAAATTGTCCTAGAATTTCTTTGCCTCCCCTCTTGCTTATTCTTGGTGGAAGGAGCCATGCTTTGAAGTGTTTTCCTTTTCAGGGCATTTGGAAATGCATATTCTTTTAGTGTGTGCTCCAGTATTTGCAGGGCCGGCCCTAGGTAATTTTCAAGTGTAGGTGAACAAAATTTAGGCACCCCCCCCCCCCAAACCAATCACTGAAAAATTAAAGCGTTGGATAAGCGAAAATGTTGGATAATAAGTTGGAATTAAGGAAAAGCCTATTAAACAGCAAAGTACATTAAGATTTTACAAATTAAGCACCAAAACATCATGTTTTACAACAAATCAACATAAAAAGCAGTTCAATACATGGTAATGTTATGTAGGAATTACTATATAATTAGTAATTAATAATTAATTAATTAAAAGGCCACTGAATTAAAATAATTAAAAGGCCACTGAAAGGGAATCTGGCCCCTGGTATTAAAAAAAACTCTAAAATCAGGACAATAAATAAAGAACAACAATCTGAAAACAGGGGAAATCCATACAGTAAACAATCAGGGCCAGCTAACACCTCCCAACCAAGATGCCCCCAGGGAAGAAGCAGCCAGGCTTTGAATCTGCAAGGCCATTAAATGCTAATCAAGCTGGAAAATTGCAATATTCACACTAGCCTCAAATGGACAAGAGCTCTTTCTCCTACCCTGGACTTTCCACAGATATATAAACCCCACTTACCTAGCTTCCAAGTTCCAACAGACCTCACAACCTCTGAAGGCCCTGAAGGTGGGCCCATGTGGTGCGAAGGCAGGCCTGCGCCGGCCGGAAGCCCCAGGCGGGTCCGTGCCGGCCGGAAGGCCCAGCACGGGTGCTGGAAGGCCCAGCGTGGGTGCCGGAAGGCCCACGTCGGCCGGAAGGCACAGGCGGGTACAGGCTGAAGGAAGGCCCAAAGGAGAAGGAGGCGGGGGGTCCTGGGGGTGCCTCAGCTGCACCCCCGGGACAATGGCGCCACAGGCAAGTACCTAAATTCCCTCGCGGTTGGACCACTCCTGAGTATTTGTTTAGTTCAGTGGTTCCCAACCTTTTTTGACCAGGGGCCACTCTCCGACATTATTACCAAAAGGGTTACAAATCAGTTTTTGGTCAACTTTAGATTTGGTCGGTTATCTGGGGTGATGATTCAGAAAATTGCATTGGCTAGA